>NC_056429.1:11712672-12012672 GCF_018296145.1 Oncorhynchus tshawytscha
TGATCATTCTGTGGAGTGTCCGGGAGTAAGACATCATTAAAAGATTCCCTGTACGAAGAACTCACAAGCACAGTTGATATTCCAGGAAGTGAATAAGATACATTCAGTTAATGTCCCATAGTTCCTTAATCTGGTATTTTCTTCATGGGGATCCTTAGGGAATACAGCGCATTCAGAAAGTATTCAGAACCCTTGATTTTTTCCACTTTTTGTTAGGTTACAGCCTTATTCTAAAATTAATTGAATTTGTTTTCCCCTCATCAATCTACACACAATACCCCATAATGACAAAGTGAAAACAGGTTTTTAGATTTTTTTTGCAAATGTACTACAAATAAAAAACAGAAATACCTTATTTACATAAATATTTAGACCCTATGCAATGAGACTCCAAATTTAGCTCAGGTGCATCCTGTTTCCATTGATCATCCTTGAGATGTTTCTACAACTTAATTGGTGTCCACCTGTGGTAAATTCTATTGATTGGACATTTTTTGGAAAGACACACACCTGTCTATATAAGGTCCCACAGTTGACAGTGCAGGATTGTGTCGAGGCGCAGACCTGGGGAAGGGTACCAAAAAATGTCTGCTGCATTGAAGGTCCCCAAGAACACAGTGGTCCCAAACAATACAATGGACTCATCATTGAGCTGGCCGCCCAGCCAAACTGAGCAATCGGGGGAAAAGGGCCTTGGTCAGGGAGGTGACCAAGAACCCGATGGTCACTCTGGCGGAGCTCCTGAGTTAATCTGTGGAGATGGGAGAAATTTCCAGAAGGACAACCATCTCTGCAGAACTCCACCAATCAGGCCTTTATGGTAGAGTTGCCAGACAGAAGCCACTCCTCAATAAAATGCACATGACAGCCGCTTGGAGTTTGCCAAAAGGCACCTAACAGACACTCAGACCATGAGAAACAAGATTTTCTGGTCTGATGAAACCAAGATGAAACTCTTTGGCCTGAATGCCAAGCATCACGTCTGGAGGAAACCTGGCACCATCCCTATGGTGAAGCATGGTGGTGGCAGCATCAAGCTGTGGGGATGTTTTTCAGCGACAGGGACTGGGAGACTAGTCAGGATCGAGGGAAAGATCAACAGAGCAAAGTACAGAGAGATCGTTGATGAAAACTTCAGGACTTTAGACTGGGGCAAAGGTTCACCTTCCAACAGGACAACAACCTTAAGGACACAGCCAAGACAATGCAGGAATGGCTTTGGGACAAATATCTGAATGTCCATGAGTGGCCCAGCCGGAGCTAGTACTTGAACCTGATGGAAAATCTCTGAAGAGACCTGTTAATAGCTGTGCAGCAACGCTCCTCATCCAACCTGACAGAACTTGAGAAGATCTGCAGAGAAGAATGGGAGAAACTCCCCAAATACAGGAGTGCCCATACCCAAGAAGACTCTGTAATCGCTGTCAAAGGTGCTTCAACAAAGTACTGAGTAAAGGGTCTAAATACTTATGTAAATTTGACATTTCAGTTATTTTTATTTATAAATGTGCAAAGAAATGTAAAACCTGTTTTTTGTCATTATGGGGTATTGTGTGTAGATTGATGAAAAAAAACATGTATTCAATTTAAGAATAAGGCTGTAACATTGCAAAAGTCAAGGGGTCTGAATACTTTCGGAATACACTGTATCTAACATGAAACACTGACACAAGCATTGTATACATTTGTTTTCATACGGAGACTGTCATACAGTCACTAGACTATAGGACAGAGGAAAGGCCCATTTGGATCAGAGCATTTAGAAAACATCTGTGAGGACAGTACCCCCCTCTAGGGGTGCCACCCGGCTTCTCACCTGGGCGAGCCTGACGGGCCAGCTGAGGCGTGGGAGTCCGATGAGCCGGCTAAAGTATGACGTGGGATGGGAGCCTGCTGAACCATCCGAGGCAAGAAAACCTCTCGAGCCAGCTAAGGCATGGAAGCCTGACGAGCCAGCTGAGGCATGGAAGTCTGACGAGCCAGCTGAGGCATGGAAGCCTGACGAGCCAGCTAAGGCATGGAAGCCTGACGAGCCAGCTGAGGCATGGAAGCCTAACGAGCCAGCTGAGGCATGGAAGTCTGACGAGCCAGCTGAGGCATGGAAGCCTGACGAGCCAGCTAAGGCATGGAAGCCCGACGAGCCAGCTAAGGCATGGAAGCCCGACGAGCCAGCTGAGGCATGGAAGCCCGACGAGCCAGCTGAGGCATGGAAACCTGACGAGCCAGCTGAGGCATGGAAACCTGACGAGCCAGCTGAGGCATGGAAACCTGACGAGCCAGCTGAGGCATGGAAACCTGACGAGCCAGCTGAGGCATGGAAACCTGACGAGCCAGCTAAGGCATGGAAACCCGACGAGCCAGCTGAGGCATGGAAACCCGACGAGCCAGCTGAGGCATGGAAACCCGACGAGCCAGCTGAGGCATGGAAGCCCGACGAGCCAGCTGAGGCATGGAAACCCGACGAGCCAGCTGAGGCATGGAAACCTGACGAGCCAGCTGAGGCATGGAAACCTGACGAGCCAGCTGAGGCATGGAAACCTGACGAGCCAGCTGAGGCATGGAAACCTGACGAGCCAGCTGAGGCATGGAAACCTGACGAGCCAGCTGAGGCATGGAAGCCCGACGAGCCAGCTGAGGCATGGAAGCCCGACGAGCCAGCTGAGGCATGGAAACCCGACGAGCCAGCTGAGGCATGGAAACCTGACGAGCCAGCTGAGGCATGGAAACCTGACGAGCCAGCTGAGGCATGGAAACCTGACGAGCCTCATCTACACTGAATGAAGTGGATTTAATAAGTGACATCAAAAAGGGATCATAGCTTTCACCTGGATTCACCTGTCATGGAAAACATGCAAGAACTCCCCCATAAGCAATGTGCAACACCTCCCCTATAGGTAGAAATGCTTATGGGGAGATGTTGCTGTATGTATTCAGAGCCATATCCCTGTAATACTTAGAGAAGATCTTATGTCAAGTGTTATTGTAGTGTTGTGGTTGCAGGTTCACTTGACACATCTAAAGCCTTTTCTTTTGGGGTGTTGCCATAGGCCACCAAGTGCTAACAGTCAGGAATTATATAATACAGTGGGGCAAAAAAGTATTTAGTCAGTCACCAATTGTGCAAGTTCTCCCACTTAAAAAGATGAGAGAGGCCTGTAATTTTCATCATAAGTACACTTCAACTATGACAGACAAAATTAGGAAAAAAAATCCAGAAAATCACATTGTAGGATTTTTAATGAATTTATTTGCAAATTATGGTGGAAAATAAGTATTTGGTCAGCTACAAACAAGCAAGATTTCTGGCTCTCACAGACCCGTAACTTCTTCTTTAAGAGGCTCCTCTGTCCTCCACTCGTTACCTGTATTAATGGCACCTGTTTGAACTTGTTATCAGTATAAAAGACACCTGTCCACAACCTCAAACAGTCACACTCCAAACTCCACTATGGCCAAGACCAAAGAGCTGTCAAAGGACACCAGAAACAAAATTGTAGACCTGCACCAGGCTGGGAATGAGTTCTGTAATACTCACATACATCATTCAAACAGTTTTAGAAACTTCAGAGTGTTTTCTATCCAAATCTATTAATTATACTATATGCATATCTTAGCTTCTGGGCCTGAGTAGCAGGCAGTTTACTCTGGGCACGTTATCCATCCAAGCTACTCAATTCTGCCCCCCAGCCGTAAGAGGTTTTAATCAACCTACCAGGGTGTTTATAAACACTACAGGAACAACATCATCCACATGTATTGATCACATTTTTACTAATACTGTAGAACTTTGTTCTAAAGCTGTATCCGTACCCATTGGATGCAGTGATCACAATATAGTTGCTATATCCAGGAAAGCCAAAGTTCCAACAGCTGGCCCTAAAATAGTGTATAAGAGATCACACAATAGATTTTGCTGTGACTCTTATGTGGATGATGTTAAAAATATTTGTTGGTCTGATGTGATTAATGAGGAGCATCCAGATGCTGCACTTGATGAATTTATGAAATTGCTTCTTCCAATTATTGATAAACATGCACTCGTTAAGAAACTGACTGTTAGAACTGTTAAGGCTCCATGGATTGATGAGGAATTGAAAAACTGTATGGTTGAAAGAGATGGGGCAAAAGGAGTGGCTAATAAGTCTGGCTGAACATCTGACTGGCTAACTTACTACAAATTGAGAAATTATGTGATTAAACTCAACAAAAAGAAGAAGAAACTTTATTATGAAGCCAAGATCAATGATATAAAGATTGATGGAAAAAAAACTTTGGAGTACTTTAAATTAAATTATGGGCAGAAAGACAAATTCAACTCCATCTTTCATCGAATCAGATGGCTTTTTCATCACAAAACCATTTGATGTTGCCAATTATTTTAGTGATTATTTCATTGGCAAAGTGGGAAAACTTAGGCAGGAAATGCCAACAACGAACAGTGAGCAATTATATTTATGCATAAAAAAACTAATAATGAAAGATAAGCAGTGCAATTTGGATATTTTTGTCTTATCGATCAATAAAGACGAACCTTCTGGCATTGACAACTTAGATGGAAAGCTACTGAGGATGGTAGCTGACTCTATAGCCACTCCTATATGTCATGTCTTTAATCTGAGCCTAGAGGAAAGTCTTTGTCCTCAGGCCTGGAGGGAAGCCAAAGTCATTCCACTACCCAAGGGTGGTGAATTTTTTCCACTACTGGTTCTAACAGCAGACCTATAAGCTTGCTGCTAGCTCTTAGCAAACTGTTGGAAAAAATTGTGCTTTACCAAATACAATGCTATTTCTCTGTAAACAAATTAACAACAGACTTTCAGCATGTTTATAGAGAAGGGCACTCAACATGTACTGTCCTGACACAAATGACTGATGATTGGTTGAAAGAAATTGATCATCAGAAGAGTGTGGGAGCTGTACTGTTAGATTTCAGTGCAGCCTTTGATACTATTGACCATAACCTGTTGTTGAAAAAAACGTCTGTGGTAGTGGCTTTTCAACCACTGCCATATTGTGGATTCCGAGTTCAGTGGCTTGCGAAAGTATTCACCCCCTTTACCATTTTTCCTATTTTGTACAACCTGAAACTAACATTTATTTTGCGGAGTTGGTATCATTTGATTTACACAACATGCCTACCACTTTGAAGATGCAAAATATTTTTTATTGTGAAACAGACAAGAAATAAGACAAAAAAACAGAAAACTTGAGCGTGCATATCTATTCACCCCCGCCCCCCCCCCAAAGTCAATACTTTGTAGACCCACCTTTCGCAGCAAATAGAGCTGCAAGTCTCTTGGGTTATTGCCCATTCTTCAAGGCAAACTGCTCCAGCTCCTTCAAGTTGGATGGGTTCAGCTGGTGTACAGCAATCTTTAAGTCATGCCACAGATTCTCAATTGGATTGAGGTTTGGGCTTTGACTATGCCATTCCAAGACATTTAAATGTTTCCCTTTAATTAAACTACTCAAGTTTTGCTTTAGCGGTATGCTTAGGGTCATTGTCCTGCTGGTAGGTGAACCTCCGTCCCAGTCTCAAATCTATGGAAGACTGAAACAGGTTTCCCTCAAGAATTTCCCTGTATTAAGCACCACCCATCATTCTTTCAATTCTGACCAGTACACATACACATAAACTATCTAGGTCAAATAGGGGAGAGGCGTTGTGCCACAAGGTGTTGCTATATCTGTTTTTTTTATCCATATTTGCTGTTTATTTGAGCAATATGAGATGGAAGGAAGTTCCATGCAATAAGGTCTCTATACAAAACAATACGCTTTCTTGAATTTGTTCTGGATTTGGGGACTATGAAAAGACCCCTGGTGGCATGTCTGGTGGGATATGTGTGTGTGTCAGAGCTGTGTGTAAGTTGACTATGCAAACAATCTGGGATTTTCAACAAATTAATGTTTCTTATAAAAATAAGAAATTATGCAGTCAGTCTCTCATCAACTCTTAGCCAAGATTGACCGGCATGCATAGTAGGCATGACATTCTCCTCCCTCATGTGGTACCGTTCCTGAAGACTAATCCTGACATGACCCTCCAGCATGACAATGCCACCAGCCATACTGCTCGTTCTGTGTGTGATTGCTTGCAAGACAGGAATGTCAGTGTTCTGCCATGGCCAGCAAAGAGTCCGGATCTCAATCCCATTGAGCACACCTGGGACCTTTTAGATCGGAGGGTGAGAGCTAGGGCCATTCCCCCCAGAAATGTCCGGGGACTTGCAGGTGCCTTGGTGGTAGACTGGGGTAACATCTCACAGTAAGAACTGGCAAATCTGGTGCAGTCCATGAGGAGGAGATGCACTGCAGTACTTAATGCAGCTGGTGGCCACACCAGATACTGACTGTTACTTTTGATTTTGACCCCCCTTTGTTCAGGGACACATTATTAAATTTCTGTTAGTCACATGTCTGTGGATCTTGTTCAGTTTATGTCTCAGTTGTTGAATCTTGTTATGTTCATACAAATATTTACGCATGTTATGTTTGCTGAAAATAAACGCAGTTGACAGTGAGAGGACATGTCTTTTTTTGCTGAGTTTAGTTCTGTCCTTGAGCTGTTCTTGCCTGTTGATGTTCTGTATTATTTTATTCAGTATTATATTTAATGTTTTGTGTGGACCCCTGCAAGAGTAGCTGCTGCTTTTGCAACAGCTAATGGGGGTCCTAATAAAATACCCCAAAATACCAAAAGCAGGTGTTTTGTAATATACATTATATATAAACTTGGCAGGGAATAACATTCTGAAAATCCTGTCTGCCCATCTGGTGTAAAGGTGTGATACAGACAGGCTCAACCTATCTGGTCTGTATACATCAGTGGAGGCTGCTGAAGGGAGGAATGCTCATAATAATGGCTGGAATGGAGTATAACGTCTGGAATGGAGTATAATGTCTGGAATGGAGTATAATGTCTGGAATGGAGTGTAATGTCTGGAATGGAGTGTAATGTCTGGAATGGAGTATAACGTCTGGAATGGAGTATAATGTCTGGAATGGAGTATAATGTCTGGAATGGAGTGTAATGTCTGGAATGGAGTATAATGTCTGGAATGGAGTATAATGTCTGGAATGGAGTGTAATGTCTGGAATGGAGTATAATGTCTGGAATGGAGTATAATGTCTGGAATGGAGTATAATGTCTGGAATGGAGTGTAATGGCTGGAATGGAGTGTAATGGCTGGAATGGAGTATAATGTCTGGAATG
Source organism: Oncorhynchus tshawytscha (assembly GCF_018296145.1). Taxonomy (NCBI): domain Eukaryota; kingdom Metazoa; phylum Chordata; class Actinopteri; order Salmoniformes; family Salmonidae; genus Oncorhynchus; species Oncorhynchus tshawytscha. The sequence continues at coordinate 11,719,889 of NC_056429.1, forward strand.
GAGTGTAATGTCTGGAATGGAGTATAATGTCTGGAATGGAGTGTAATGTCTGGAATGGAGTGTAATGTCTGGAATGGAGTATAATGTCTGGAATGGAGTATAATGGCTGGAATGGAGTATAATGGCTGGAATGGAGTATAATGTCTGGAATGGAGTATAATGTCTGGAATGGAGTATAATGTCTGGAATGGAGTGTAATGTCTGGAATGGAGTATAATGTCTGGAATGGAGTATAATGTCTGGAATGGAGTATAATGTCTGGAATGGAGTGTAATGTCTGGAATGGAGTGTAATGGCTGGAATGGAGTGTAATGGCTGGAATGGAGTATAATGTCTGGAATGGAGTGTAATGTCTGGAATGGAGTGTAATGTCTGGAATGGAATAACGTCTGGAATGGAGTATAATGTCTGGAATGGAGTATAATGTCTGGAATGGAGTGTAATGTCTGGAATGGAGTATAATGTCTGGAATGGAGTATAATGTCTGGAATGGAGTATAATGTCTGGAATGGAGTGTAATGGCTGGAATGGAGTGTAATGGCTGGAATGGAGTATAATGTCTGGAATGGAGTATAATGTCTGGAATGGAGTATAATGTCTGGAATGGAGTATAATGTCTAGAATGGAGTGTAATGGCTGGAATGGAGTGTAATGGCTGGAATGGAGGGAATGGAATGGTATCAAATACATGATGTGTTTGATGCCATTCCATTTACTCCATACCAGCCATTATTATGAGCCGTCCTCCGCTCAGAAGCCACCACTGGTATACATGCTCCACCTCTTAATCTCCCTGTGTGAGACAGAATCAACCTCTCATAGGAGACCTATTTTTACAGGCTCTGCTCTAAGCACATTTTATACAGGTAATGAATGTTCGGAAGGGCAGCTGATTAGCAGAATCAGGTGTGTTAGCGCAGGAGCAAAATCTCACCTACCTAGCAGATTTACAGGAGGGTTGTCCACACATGCACCCCAAAAGGCAGTACACTCTTTAGAGTTTTTAAATAGTCTAGAAATGCTGTAAATAAAAAAGTTAAAACAAATTTACTACATTTATACACAATTTAAAAACTCTACAATGCTATTTGGAAAATAGCAACAACAAGCTAAATTGAATCCAGTCATTATCACCTTAGCTGCTGTAGTTTCATTCACCTCAAACACGTTATACAGCAATTAGGCTAGCTGCTACGCCCTAGCTCAGCACCGGCATTAGAAACTCTAGTGTAGTTTCATGTCAAGTCAAACAGCAGTTACCTAGCGTCCTAGACATCCACAGCCATCTTCAACCTCTGCACTGTTTTGAGAGAAAAGTCACACTGTTCACCTGCTATTCTGAGGCATCTGCATGGTGCTAAAACATGCTCCCTACCCTACTACTGATAAACACAGAGCTTGTCCGCCCGCTCTGAGAGGTCTGCATGATCCTAAAGCCAATACCCTCTAATAACCCACTAATACTGCTAAACTGCATTTGCCTTTTAATTGGAATTTGAGTGATTTTAGTAACCTTTTTTAAATTGTTGGTGTTGAGCTAGTGACTGACATACTCTGCCATACCAAATAACACCCCTGATTGAGCCCTCATGATCTAAAAGAAGAAGATAGTTCCATAGACAATATATAGATAAATTAATAATAATACATATGTATTATTTATTTAATAATAAATAGATAAGAGAAGATAGTATAATATAACAGAATATAACTCTACTTGTCTTAGTCTAGATGATACTGTAAGTGTAGTCCTGAACCCTTCAAGACACCCCGGGACACATGTGGTCCTGACCCCTTCAAGACACCCAGGGACACGTGTGGTCCTGACCTCTTCAAGACACCCAGGGACACGTGTGGTCCTGACCTCTTCAAGACACCCCGGGACACATGTGGTCCTGACCTCTTCAAGACAACCCCGGGACACGTGTGGTCCTGACCTCTTCAAGACACCCCGGGACACGTGTGGTCCTGACCTCTTCAAGACACCCCGGGACACGTGTGGTCCTGACCTCTTCGAGACACCCCGGGACACGTGTGGTCCTGACCTCTTTGAGACACCCCGGGACACGTGTGGTCCTGACCTCTTCGAGACACCCCGGGACACATGTGGTCCTGACCTCTTCGAGACACCCCGGAACACGTGTGGTCCTGACCTCTTCAAGACACCCCGGGACACGTGTGGTCCTGACCTCTTCGAGACACCCCGGGACACGTGTGATCCTGACCCTTTCGAGACACCCCGGGACACGTGTTGCCCGCACCCCTTCGAGACACCCCGGGACACGTATGGCCCAGACCCCTTCGAGACACCCCGGGTCACGTATGGCCCAGACCTCTTTTGAGACACCCCGGGACACGTATGGCCCAGACCCCTTCGAGACACCCCGGGTCACGTATGGCCCAGACCCCTTTCGAGACACCCCGGGACACGTATGGCCCAGACCCCTTTCGAGACATCCCGGGACACGTATGGCCCAGACCCCTTTCGAGACATCCCGGGACACGTATGGCCCAGACCCCTTTCGAGACACCCCGGGACACGTATGGCCCAGACCCCTTTCGAGACACCCCGGGACACGTATGGCCCAGACCCCTTTCGAGACATCCCGGGACACGTATGGCCCAGACCCCTTTCGAGACATCCCGGGACACGTATGGCCCAGACCCCTTTCGAGACACCCCGGGACACGTATGGCCCAGACCCCTTCGAGACACCCCGGGACACGTATGGCCCAGACCCCTTTCGAGACACCCCGGGACACGTATGGCCCAGACCCCTTCGAGACACCCCGGGACACGTATGGCCCAGACCCCTTTCGAGACACCCCGGGACACGTATGGCCCAGACCCCTTTCGAGACACCCCGGGACACGTGTGGCCAGAAGTAAATATATGTACCAAATTCCATTGTCTTCAGTATTTGCTCTGGAACCAGAGTGCTTTTGTTTCCTTTCCTCCTTTCTTCTTCTTTGAAGAAGGTCAAACATTTGACAGGTTGGCCTCTCAGGGTGATGTTTCAACTTGACCAGGGTCATACTCATTGGGATTGTGTTATTCTGTGTGTGTATGAAATATAATATTCATTATCACATAGATAGGCTGCATACTACAATCAGTATTTAATTATGAAGAGAATCAGCAGCTTCCTGAACCAACAGAACTCTGTGCCTTTATTATGTGTGACATAAAGAAGGCCGTCTAGGCGTCGTCATGGAAGCACGCATGGAGGCACGCATTTACATTTTTTGTTACATTGAAGATTTGCTTTCATGGTGTGTTTTGCTTTTATCTTTGTGCCTCAGTGAACTCAATGCTTGGATGGAAAATACATGAGAGAGAGAGCGAGAGAGAAGTAGAGAGAGAGAGAGAAAGAGAGGGAGGTAGAGTGAGAGAGAAGTAGAGAGAGAGAGAGAAAGAGAGTGAGGTAGAGCGAGAGAGAAGTAGAGAGAGAGAGAGAAAGAGAGGGAGGTAGAGTGAGAGAGAGGTAGAGAGAGAGAGAAAGAGAGGGAGGTAGAATGAGAGAGAGGTAGAGAGAGAGAGAGAGAAAGAGAGTGAGGTAGAGTGAGAGAGGTAGAGAGAGAGAGAAAGAGTGAGGTAGAGTGAGAGAGAGGTAGAGAGAGAGAGAGAAAGAGAGTGAGGTAGAGCGAGAGAGAAGTAGAGAGAGAGAGGGAGGTAGAGTGAGAGAGAAGTAGAGAGAGAGAGAGAAAGAGAGTGAGGTAGAGTGAGAGAGAGGTAGAGAGAGAGAGAGAAAGAGAGTGAGGTAGAGTGAGAGAGAGGTAGAGAGAGAGAGAAAGAGAGGGAGGTAGAATGAGAGAGAGGTAGAGAGAGAAAGAGAGTGAGGTAGAGTGAGAGAGGTAGAGAGAGAGAGAGAGAAAGAGAGTGAGGTAGAGTGAGAGAGAGGTAGAGAGAGAGAGAGAAAGAGAGTGAGGTAGAGTGAGAGAGAGGTAGAGAGAGAGAGAAAGAGAGTGAGGTAGAGTGAGAGAGAGGTAGAGAGAGAGAGAGAAAGAGAGGGAGGTAGAATGAGAGAGAGGTAGAGAGAGAGAGAGAGAGAGAGATGAGATGAGATGAAAAAGAGGAAGTGACTGTGTGTGGCTGCATCGCCTACTCAAGGGTTATGAGGCAGAGCGTTTCTCTGTAGGTGTGAGTAGCTACTGAAACAAAGAAGTGAAAGTTGTCCTCATTAAGAGAAAATAGTACTTTATTGTATGTCAATGTAATATATTATACTTTTATAACTAGGATGAAGTATAGACTATTTGTCAATTCTACTCAAATCCTTGTCATTGAAATGTGTGGCCAGAATTATAGCAGGCAGTCTACATGGGCACATACTGGTTTCCATGTTGATTTACTGTATGTAACATGAGATGAACAACGGCACAAAATGGCCTCCTTGCTTAACCCAGATGACTGCTACACTCGTGGAAATAAAGGTGCTATGTAGAACCTAAAAGGGCTCTTTGGCTGTCCCCATAAGATAACCCTTCGAAGAACTCTTTTTGGTTCCTGGTGGATCCCTTTCTGGGTTCTCCTATGGGGTGTCATACAGTGAGGGAAAAAAGTATTTGATCCCCTGCTGATTTTGTACGTTTGCCCACTGACAAAGAAATTATCCGTCTATAATTTTAATGGTAGGTTTATTTGAACATTGAGAGACAGAATAACAACAAAAAATCCAGAAAAACACGTCAAAAATTTTATAAATTGATTTGCATTTTAATGAGGGAAATAAGCATTTGACCCCTCTGCAAAACATGACTTATGATCGCTGTCGTCGTCGAAATGACCAGACCAAGGTGCAGCATGGTGAGCGTACATTTCTTTTATTGATAAATGTCGGCAACAAAACAAAGAACAAGGAAACGTCCGTGAAGCTTACTTAGGCTATCATGCCACTAACAAAGACAACTACCCACCATTACAAAAGGAAAAAAGGCTGCCTAAGTATGATTCCCAATCAGAGACAACGATAGACAGCTGTCCCTGATTGAGAACCATACCCAGCCAAAACATAGAAACAAAGAACATAGAGTTTCCCACCCGAGTCACACCCTGACCAACAAAACATAGAGAATAAAAATACCTCTACGGTCAGGGGGTGACAACTTAGTACTTGGTGGCAAAACCCTTGTTGGCAATCACAGAGGTCAGACGTTTCTTGTAGTTGGCCACCAGGTTTGCACACATCTCAGGAGCGATTTTGTCCCACTACTCTTTGCAGATCTTCTCCAAGTCATTAAGGTTTCGAGGCTGACGTTTGGAAACTCAAACCTTCAGCTCCCTCCACAGATTTTCTATGGGATTAAGGTCTGGAGACTGGCTAGGCCACTCCAGGACCTTAATGTTCTTCTTCTTGAGCCACTCCTTTGTTGCCTTGGCCGTGTGTTTTGGGTCATTGTCATGCTGGAATACCCATCCACGACCCATTTTCAATGCCCTGGCTGAGGGAAGGAGGTTCTCACCCAAGTTTTGACGCTATATGGCCCCGTCCATTGTCCCTTTGATGTGGTGAAGTTGTCCTGTCCCCCAAAGCATAATGTTTCCACCTCCATGTTTGACGGTGGGGATGGTGTCCTTGGGGTCATAGGCAGCATTCCTCCTCCTCCAAACACGGCGAGTTGAGTTGATGCCAAAGAGCTCCATTTTGGTCTCATCTGACCACAACACTGTCACCCAGTTGTCCTCTGAATCATTCAGATGTTCATTGGCAAACTTCAGACAGGCATATATATGTGCTTTCTTGAGCAGGGGGACCTTGCGGGCGCTGCAGGATTTCAGTCCTTCACGGCGTAGTGTGTTACCAATTGTTTTCTTGGTGACTATGGTCCCAGCTGCCTTGAGATCATTGACAAGATCCTCCCGTGTAGTTCTGGGATGATTCCTCACCGTTGTCATGATCATTGCAACTCCACGAGGTGAGATCTTGCATCGAGCCCCAGGCCGAGGGAGATTGACAGTTCATTTGTGTTTCTTCCATTTGCGAATAATCGCACCAACTGTTGTCACCTTCTCACCAAGCTGCTTGGCGATGGTCTTGTAGGTCTACAATCTTGTCCCTGACATCCTTGGAGAGCTCTTTGGTCTTGGCCATGGTGGAGAGTTTGGAATCTGATTGATTGATTGCTTCTGTGTACAGGTGTCTTTTTATACAGGTAACAAACTGAGATTAGGAGCATTCCCTTTCAGAGTGTGCTTCTAATCTCAGCTCGTTACCTGTATAAAAGACAGCTGGGAGCCAGAAATCTTTCTGATTGAGAGGGGGTCAAATACTTATTTCTATCATTAAAATGCAAATCAATTTATACAATTTTTGACATGGGTTTTTCTGGATTTTTTGTTGTTATTCTGTTTCTCACTGTTCAAATAAACCTACCATTAAAATTATAGACTGATCATTTCTTTGTCAGTGGGCAAACGTACAAAATCAGCAAGGATCAAATACTTTTTTCCCTCACTGTTTGTCATTTGTGCAGAGGTGAGGACGGAGTCAAGCTCAGGACACAGAACTGAGTAATATAACGTACTTTACTCAGAAAAATAAATCAGCTAAAATAATCCACGCAGGGATAACAACCCTAACACACACAACTAACACAAACCAGGAATAATCAGGCACAAAACATCATGGGAACCAGAGGGTTAAATAGGGAAATAATAATAACTTAATGGGAACCAGGTGTGTACACTCAAGACATAACAAATGGAAAACAGAAACATGGATCGGTGGCAGCTAGAAAGCCGGTGACGATGACTGCCGAACGCCACCAGAACAAGGAGAGGCACCAACTTCGGCGGAAGTCGTGACTTAGGGAGAGCCTAAGGACCCTTTGGGAACCATTTTTTCAAAGAGTGATGATGGAGGATACAGTAACTTTCAATGTACAGAATGTAAAAATACAAGGCCTCATATGAGAATGCGCTCCTTGGGCCTAGGCAGAGTCATAGGACAGTACATTGTTTTTCTGCTTCCACCATGACAATCAGATACGAGTGATTCAACTGCACAGCCACAGACTGTCTGATCTGCAAGGAACCAGTCAACAGGCAGACAGGTGGTGATTCTTCGCATCAGAACAATAGCGTACAGTAACTCCTGTTTACACTAAGTCATTCTTCCCAGAATGCAGTCCTGTATTATGGGAATAGGAATGTGGATGCATCATTTGCATGGTAGTTCAGCCCTGGCTCCTGTCATCAGGGGTAATGAGTGCATCTGATTTGCATTGTGGCCTGTTTAGACGGAAGGAAGAAACTCACACAACGAAGGTGGCTGCTATATTTAGTCCTGGCCACTAACAGACACTCAGTCTTCACATGCACTGGATTGGAGGATATGGGCAGTCTAGCTTTCCATTAAATGTTCGTTTGGGTGAAGCATCATCTGGCTCACAGACACAGACAGACCAACACAGACAAAACAAGTGCACAAGTGCACCCTTACATGCACTGTCACAGTCAAACACACACACACACACACACACACACACACACACACACACACACACACACACACACACACACACACACACACACACACAACACACACACACAAACACAAACGAACAAACATCATCTGGCTCACAGACACGAACAGACCAACACGGACAAAATGCATACATTACACGTGCACCCTTACATGCACTGTCACAGTCAAACACACACACACACACACACACACACACACACACACACACACACACACACACACACACACACACACACACACACACACACACACACACACACACACACACACACACACATGCACACTCCCAGCTCCAAATTCCCCAGTGGGATGTGAAAGGCTATTACAGTAACTTAGTGACCTCACCACTGTGTCCAAAAACAGAGTGACCATTCTCCTGTGGTCAACTGGTCATGTGCTCATGATGGTGGACAGAATCCCGTACAGAGAAGAGCTATGGAGAGGCAAGGAAGTGTATTGCTTGGCCATATCATTAACAATATTTCACTTTGGGAAGACCCTCAGTGAATTTCATAAAAATAAAAATGGTGAAACTTTAAAAAAAAAAGATTTTTTAGATATAACTATACTAAATATAATCACGTCACCAAATAATTGATTAAAACACACTGTTTTGCAATGAAGGTCTACAGTAGCCTCAACAGTATTCTGTAGGGTAGCACCATGGTGTAGCTGGAGGACAGCTAGCTTCCGTCCTCCTCTGGGTACATTGACTTCAGTACAAAACATAGGAGGCTCATGGTTCTCACCCCATTCCATAGACTTACACAGTAATTATGACAACTTCTGGAGGATGTTCTCCAACCTATCAGAGCTCCTGCAGCATGAACTGACATGTTGTCCACCCAATCAAAGGATCAGAGAATGAATTTAGTACTGAAAGCATAAGCTACAACTAGCTAGCACTGCAGTGCATAAAATGTGGTGAGCAGTTGACTCAAAGAGAGAAAGACAATAAATAGTTTAATCATCCTTTTTTTCAATTTCAGTTTTACTTACTTAGCTAGTAAATGCAGCTATCTAGTTAAGCCTACTAAAGCACCCTGCTCAAACAGAGGAATGCTATGTTAGCTAGCTGGCTATGACTATCCAACACAACACTGTAACTCTTCCAAGTCAAGGTAAGCTTTTGGTTTTACTAATTTATTGTCACCGGGGCTGGTTCAACTGCTTACTGACTATACACTGTAACATTACTGCATGATTGTAGCGGGTTTACTAATGTGTCAGTTATTTAAGCTATGTTGACTATGACATTACTTTAGCTAATATGGAGACAACGATGTAGGATGTGTGTAGCGGTTATGATATGGTTTAACTTGGAAAGTTTCTTTCGCCTGGTCACATACAGCTGATGTGTTGTGCATTGAAGTCCACAAGTGAAGGGAAAGGGTGAGAAGAGGAGAGCGCATAGATGCGAGAAAGAATACAACGTGGCTTCTTAGAAAGTAAACGTGTGATCAGAGGTGAATTCACTCCGCCGATCCTGTTGAAAAGCATTTCTTAAAGGAAGCAAACGATACGAAACGGGCATAAATATACCTGAATTTGTCCAATAGCAACTCTTGTTTGCAACTGTTGGACTAATTATTACACCCTAGATCAGCTAGATGCAGGCAAGAGTGTGCAAGGTTGTATTGAACGTGTAACTGTCTGTGCGTGCACCTACGTTTAAACTTTCAGTCATAGGCTAGGTTGTAGCAACCTCATGAGGGTTATAGGGACAATTTGTGTATCATGTAGTAGCCTAAACCTATCGCTGTTACTTTGAACTGGGTGAATGGAATATGAATGACTGTCATCCAATATTCTGTAATAGAAAGAAGCACACGCTAATTAAAAAAATGAAAATCGTCCTCCCTCATCTTAAAAGGCCCCGTCCGCCGCTGCTCTCATCTGTAGTCCAGAAAACACAGCTATGTAGGCAGATTACCCACTTTTCCTTATTAGTCTATTGACTTGGCTATCCGCATAACAGAAATAGAATGAATGTGTATGCTTAGCCCATAAATTCAAAACTGTCAAGCAATAATTTGACTGTCTAAAGCAACGACTGTATGTATTAATGGCCCAGGCATCAATCACATGACACCATTCCTTCCTGTGTGAAGACTCAATAGCGCATTGAAGCCAAAGGAAGTCGGTTACAGTTTTTTCCAACTGCTTATATACAAAATCTTTTCATGTCACACGATTTTTGAAACCTCTCACTCAAAGTGCAAAACTACACACCAAATATCCAAAACCATAAGCTATTTCTCAGCCTTTGACTCAGTTGTCAATTGCATAAAACTCTTTTTTCAAAACACTACTCACAATTCTCTACCTAAAACACAAAAATTGAACAGGAAGTGACTTGCTTTCCTTTTACAAACACAACCACTCAAAATGCTACACTTATTCACCAGGTCACACACACACACTCCTCACATGTACAAACACTAATAGCTTAACTGATCACTAACCAATCACTGCTTTACTGTAGTATAGGCCTATAAATAGGTCAAAGGTCAGATTACCTGTTTTGAACAATGGATGCCAACAATAGACAGAGAGCAAGAGGAGTGGGAGGGAGAGGAAGAGGAAGAAGAGGATGAGGACAAAGAAGAAAAGGAAGGAGAGCCATCTCTGATGAGATTAGGGTAACACTTGTTGATCATGTGATCAACCACGGTTTGACCATGAGAGAGGCACATCCTCCATCACAATGCCACACTGGGTCTGTACAACACTGGCCATATGCTCACTTTTCTGGATGCAATTTACACAATGCTTGTCCCTGATCCAGATCAATGTTAGTTTTCACCGGGCTGTTCTGGTCCAAAACTGGTTTGCCACCCATCCACAATTTGTAGTTTTGTACCTACCCCCATATTCACCTTTTCTAAATCCCATAGAGAAATTCTTCTCAGCCTGGCGCTGGAAAGTGTATGATCGCCAACCCTATGCCCGCATGTCGCTTCTCCAGGCAATGGAGGACGCATGTGGGGACATAGAGGTTGCCTCTGTCCAAGGTTGGATACGCCATGCTAGGAGATACTTCCCCCCATGTGGGGACATAGAGGTTGCCTCTGTCCAAGGTTGGATACGCCATGCTAGGAGATACTTCCCTCCATGTGGGGACATAGAGGCTGCCTCTGTCCAAGGTTGGATACGCCATGCTAGGAGATACTTCCCTCCATGTGGGGACATAGAGGTTGCCTCTGGCCAAGGTTGGCTACGCCATGCTAGGAGATACTTCCCTCCATGTGGGGACATAGAGGTTGCCTCTGGCCAAGGTTGGATACGCCATGCTAGGAGATACTTCCCATCCATGTGGGGAGATACTTCCCTCCATGTGGGGACATAGAGGTTGCCTCTGGCCAAGGTTGGATACGCCATGCTAGGAGATACTTCCCTCCATGTAGGGACATAGAGGTTGCCTCTGTCCAAGGTTGGATACGCCATGCTAGGAGATACGTTTTCTCTTGCCATACATTGAGGGAAGTATCTTGTGATGTGGACAAAGTATTGTGGCCAGACCCAGGCCGGAGAAGAGATGAAGCGTAGCTTAGCACTGGTGACTGCCCCCCCATACCAATTCCTGGACTGCCCCCCGAGACCCCACACACACAATTGTGTTCTTTACTGTGTTCTAAAGAATATACTTTTGGTTTACATATGTTTATGGTTTTGTTGTATGCTACTGTATACAACAGTAATGTTTGGCCTAATAAATATTTTCTATTTCTACATTGCATTGGTGTTTACAGTGTACTTGTTACCCCTCTCAGCAGATTACTTTCACTGTAGAACATTGTATTGAAATGTAGATATAAGCCTATGAAAGACCAAAGAGCTTTAGATTTAGAACAACAGTGTTTACATGGTATATCCAAAAATATTTGTGTTTGTTTGTGTTTGTCATTTGATGTAAATGCTTCATTCTGACATGTGTTTATGTAATTTTGAATGCAGTGTTACATTTTGAAGGAGATGTGAGGCTTTTTGCAGTTTGTGTGTGCAGTTTTGGGAATTGTGTGTAGAGATTTGAAAAAAAGGAGACAGTTTTGAAAAAGTGTGTAAGCAGTTGGAAAAAACTGTAAGATGGCATTTCGTGGAGACATAACATGTGCAGTTTGAGCTACTCCAGGAAGTGATGTTGCAGACTAGTTCAGTGCTGCCCCCTCTGAAGTTGTAACTCAAGTTGAAGACCGACCAGGATACTGCACATACTGTGTGCGATTTTAAAATAATCGGTTCAAGGACATGCATCTGGTGTATTAGAAGCAATTATTGGTATCATGATTGTCTTCTAAAACATTTTTATTTACACAAAGATTGACCATGAAGATTAACATTTTTCCATTTACTATAATGGGGAACCTGTTTTCTGCAAACAATGTGCCTGCAGTACGGCCTTGAACTTCCGTGGCTTCAATGACAAGGGGAAGTCATTCTCCCCTGGTCTGAAGGAAGGGGAGGGAGGGAGGGAGCAAGCGAGAGGGAGGGAAAAATTTAAAAAGAGAAAAGAGAAAGAGAGCGACACAGATAAAGAGAGAGAGAGAGAGAGACGCAAAGATTCATAAAGAGAACGAAAGAGAGAGAGAGAGAGAGAGAGAGAAAGAGGCAGAGTCAGAAACAGAGACAGAGGGCAGTACTGATCAGGGGGGAATGATGAAACTTACTCAGACATCCTGGTGGACAGTGGTCGCTGTGACGCATCCATTCATTCTGTCAAGAAGAAGATGAACTCATCATGAGGAGATGAGGAGCCTTGGTCCTGCAACCAGTCACACACACACACACTCACACACAAATTCCAAATAGCATGGCAAAATCAACTCTATGTCACTTCAAACTGAGTTTCTTTTAACCACGTTCAATCAAGCTGGTCTAAGAAGCAGATGTCTGTCTGTCAGAGGATGACGGGGACCCAGAATGAGGGGAGATCAGTGACAGAGTGGGCAGCGCAGTTGTCAAACACAAGTGGTGCTTAAAATAGTCCCTCAACATGTAATCATCAACGGAATTCAGATACATTAAGCAAGGGAGAATACTGAATACCTCCATGGACATAGATGAGGGTGTACGGGGTTTGTTGGTAGGGTGTCTAAGGTAAGCGTGAGCGCTGTATGTTCTGGATAGGGTTTACACAATAGAAATCACATTGATATTATTTATGCTGAACAAAAATATGACTGCAACATGCAACAATTTTAAAAGATTTTTACTAAGTTACAGGTCATATGAGGAGATCAGTCAATTGAAATAAATTCATCAGGCCATAATCTATGGATTTCACAAGACTGGGAATACATATATGCGTCTGTTGGTCACAGATACCTTAACAAATCTGGGCCTCACAATGGGCCTCAGGATCTCGTCACAGTATTTTTGTGCATTCAAATTGCTATCAGCAAACTGCTCACCCACACAACGCCATACACGTGGTCTAAGGTTGTGAGGCCGGTTGGATGTACTGCCAAATTCTCAAAAACAACGTTGGAGGCGGCTTATGGTAGAAAAATGAACATTCCATTCTCTGGCAACAGCTCTGGTAGACATTCCTGCAGCCAGCATGCCAATTGCCCGCTCCCTTCAAAACTTGGGACATCTGTGGCAGAGTGTTGTGTGACAAAACTGTACATTTTAGAGTGGCCTTTTATTGTCCCCAGCACAAGGTGCACCTGTGTAATGATCATGCTGTTTAATCAGCTTCTTGATATTCCACACCTCTCAGGTGGGTGGAATATCTGGGCAAAGGACAAATGCTCATGTAAACAAAATTGTGCACAACATTTTAGAGAAATAAGCTTTTTGTGCCTATTTAAAATGTGTGGGATATTTTATTTCAGCTCATGAAACATTGAACCAACACTTTAAATGTTGCGTTTATATGTTTGTTCAGTGTATGTTGACATAGGACTTTTTATGTCCACTCAGATATTTTTTACAGGAGGTATTGATATTTGTTTCGATAAACATTTGCCTTAGCTGTGCTTGGTTTTGTTGCGAGACCCCATGGATGCATTCATTAACCCTCTCTCATGGAGTTATGGCAAGAATGTGGGATGGCTACATTTCTGAATGACAGACTCCTACCCCAAAGTCCTCGCAGAGGAAAAGGATGCGGTAACTTTAGCAACAGCATCGATGAAATGACGGCAGAGAACATTGACAGAGACCGAGGGAGAGAGAGGGAGGCGCGTAGCCAAGCTAACTGGCAGCTGCAGGCATGCACAGAACTTTAACTTCTGAAAGTGACGCCACTGGCTACCGCTCCACCCCGTTACTTGCGACACAGAAAAGTTACTTATTCCTATACACTACTGCTCATTTGGCGATCGGAGCCAGCGCAACGGTTTATAGGACCACACCAGCGACAAGGCTCAGCACATAGAATCAAAAGTAAAGGAGATTTTTTTTCAAGAAAAGGAAAGTTTAAAAAATGCAAGTGCTCGCGGGCAAGAAACGCGTGTGAAGTTTTTCAAAACTGTCCGGCATCATGAGCCGACTGTCGTGCTTCGGTGTTCTTCTCAGGGCGTCTATTGTGCTATATCTGTTTCTCAAAGTAAGTGTTTGATTTATATTTGACCAAAGAACATCTTGAAAATGTGTATTTAGGTCTTTCTAAAAGCCACAATACTGTGTCATATATGAAGATGCCGAACATTGCACCTGTCGCGCCAGGTAGTCTAACTGTTATTTTGTCGACTCTATGTTAGCAGGTGGAAACACAATTTCACTGACGTAGGCTATTTACTAGTCTGTATAGAAATTATGTAGCCATGCATTTATAAACTAATTGAATAGTAATAATAATGGATTTATTTCCGATTTTCTGTCAAATCCATTGATGGTCGTTCAATTTGAACGGTTGGATAATTAATTCAGTATATGGCAGTGTTTCTATTGTGCGATGAATAAGGTCTTGTTAGTATTGTATGCAAATCATGTCACTAATTAGTTATTACACTGACCTTTAGTTTATTTATTGCCATGCAGTACCAGGATTTTCTGCATTTAGTTTTCTAATGTGACAGAATGTCATTGTTCATGTTTTTTTTTTAACAAATGATTTCATACAGGAAATGCAAAAATGCCTACTCTGGTATTTGTTCTTGAGGTCTATTATTATTTGTTCTATTCTCAGGATTCTCTTTAAGCAATTTGACAATATTTTCTGATTTCTCATGGAGTCACCACCTGGTGCCTAGGGTATTTTAATGGCCAACTCAGAATGGTATCTGACTAGATTGGTCCCCGAGTCTTTATGGAGAGGGAGAGTGAGACTTGTATGTGAAGATGTGTGAGTCCAACACTAAGGGTTCAGGGATGGAATGAGGACTGCGGATGTGTGTTAGTGAATGTGTTAGTGTTAGTGTTAGTGTTAGTGTTAGTGTTAGCGTGAGTGTGTGTGTGTGTTTCTGTGTGTGTGTGTGCGTGTGTGTGTGTGTTTCTGTGTGTGTGTGTGTGTGTGTGCGTGTGTGTGTGTGTGTTTCTGTGTGTGTGTGTGTGTGTGTGTGTGTGTGTGTGTCAATGGAGGCTTGGGCGGTATATCGTCAATAATGCTGAAACGATTTATTTAACGTTTTGTTTTCTACATTTGAATATTTGTTGATACGTTTTAAGTAAATACCTGCAGTCAACTTGTGCAATACGTTAGGAGATAAAGAACATTGCATTCTTCATTTTCAGCTGTCACATTACTATATAGCCTACGGGTGTCCCCAGTCATGTGTCACATGGTGTATGTTTGCAAGCACACAACCATGAGAGACCAGAGCCTTGTGAATCACTCAGTGTCATGCGCCAGGTGATCTAAGTATCGTATGGAATTCACAGCTAAATGTTTGCCAGCTAGATATCTTATAACTATTACGGTAACTCTCTTAAATCTGCTAAATGTCCTGCATTTGGTTTGCTAATTTAGTAGCTAGTTTGCTCTCTAGCTAAGTGGTTAGTGACTTCCAAAATCAAGCATGAGCTTTGTAATAGCAGAGAATCCCCTCGTGGTTAATATTCGTTTTGTGTGTGCAGCAAAACTGTGAGTAGCAATTTTCAGTTACTTTTATACTTTTATAGTTTAGGTCAGAAACTCTATGTTTCAAACAAAATGTTAGCAATGTTCTTGTTAGCATTTAGTTAGCATTCACTATGAGAATTCCTTAATATTTGTTAGCATTTTGTTAGCATTCTGGTAAGTGATGTTCTTTGGGCTTTAAATAGTAGTACTTTTTAAATTGTTTGAAACAAGCATTGTTGTTCATAAAGTGTGCTCAGTAGTTGACTCAAAGAGAGAGAAAGACAATAGTTGAACAGGTTTGAACAAATACATTTCTTCAAAAATTAGAGAAGCAGCAAAGAAAAGAGAGAGATAAAGAGAGCTATATTTCATTGCATATTATTTTCTTCTTAGTTTACCTTTCACTTACTTAGCTAACACAGCTAATTTAGCCTATTCAGCAACCAAACAGAGAGGAATGCTATTTATGTTAGCTGGTTAAGGCACCCAACACCTCAACTCTTCCAAGTCAAGGGAAGCTTTCGGTATTATTAATTTATTTCCACCGTGGCCTGCCGGTGTAACCGCTAAACCTTCAACGAACCATCAAACAGGCAAAGTGTCAACACGGGACTAATATCGAATCATAGTACACCGGCTCTGATACTCGTCGGATGTGGCAGGGCTTGCAAACCATTACAGACTAAAAAGGGAAGCATAGCCAAGACCTGCCCAGTGACATGAGCCTACTAGATGATGTAAATTATTTCTATGCTCGCTTTGAGGCAAATAACACTGAAACACGCATGAGAGCACCAGCTGTTCCGGAAGACTGTGTGATCACGCTCTCTGCAGCCGATGTGAGTAAGACCTTTGAAACAGGTCAACATTCTCAAGGCAGCAGGGCCAGACAGATTACCAGAACGTGTACTGCGAGCATGTACTGACCAAATGGCAAGTGTCTTCACTGACATTTTCAACCATTCCCTGTCCGAGTCAGTAATACCAACATGTTTTAAACAGACCACCATAGTGCTTGTGCCCAAGAACACTAAGGTAATGTGCCTAAATGACTACCGACCCGTAGCACTCACGTCTGTAGCCATGAAGTGCTTTGAAAGGCTGGTCATGGCTCACATCAACACCATCATCCCAGAAACCCTAGACCCACTGCAATTTGCATACCGCCCAACAGGTCAACAGATGATGCAATCTCTATTGCACTCCACACTGCCCTTTCCCACCTGGACAAAAGGAACACCTATATGAGAATGCTATTCATTGACTACAGCTTAGCGTTCGACACCATAGTGCCCTCAAAGCTCATCAATAAGCTACGGACCCTGGGACTAAATACCTCCCTCTGCAATTGGATCCTGGACTTCCTGACGGGCCGCCCCCAGGTGGTGAGGGTGGGTAGCAACTCATCCCCCACGCTGATCCTCAACACAGGGGCCCCTCTGGGGTGCGTGCTCAGCTCCCTCATGTATTCCCTGTTCACTCATGACTGCACGGCCAGGCACGACTCCAACACCATCATTTAATTTGCCGATGACACAACAGTGGTAGGCCTGATCACAGAAAACGACGAGACAGCCTATCGGGAGGAGGTCAGAGACCTGGCTGTGTGGTGCCAGGACAACAACCTCTCCCTCAACGTGATCAAGACAAAGGAGATGATTGTGGACTACAGGAAAAGGAGGACCGAGCATGCCCCCATTCTCATCAATGGGGCTGCAGTGGAGCAGGTTGAGAGCTTCAAGTTCATTGGTGTCCACATTACCAACAAACTAACATGGTCTAAACACACGAAGACAGTCGTGAAGAGGGCACGACATATCCTATTCCTCCTCAGGAGACTGAAAATATTTGGCATGGATCCTCAGATCCTCAAAACGTTCTACAGCTGCACCATCGAGAGCATGACTGGTTGCATCACTGCCTAATATGGCAACAGCTCGTCCTCTGACCGCAAGGCACTACAGAGGGTAGTGCGAACAGCCCAGTAAATCACAGGGTCCAAGCTTCCTGTCATCCAGGACCTCTATACCAGGCTGTGTCAGAGGAAGGCCTTTTAAATTGTCAAGGACTCCAGCAACCCTAGTAATAGACTGTTATCTCTGCTACCACACGAAAAGGGGTACCGGAGTCTAGGCCCAAGAGGCTTCTAAACAGCTTCTACCTCCAGGCCATAAGACTCCGGAACATCTAATCAAATGGCTACCCAGACTTGCACCCCCCTCCCGTCTTTACACTGCTGCTACTCTCTGTTGTTGTCATCTATGCATAGTCACTTCAATAACTCTATCTACATGTACATACTACCTCAACTAACTGATGCCCCTGCACATTGACTCTGTACCAGTACCCCCTGTAAATAGTCTTGCTATTGTTGTTTTACTGCTGCTCTTTAATTACTTGTTACTTTTATCTCTTATTCTTGTCCGTATTTTTTGAAAGTGCGTTGTTGGTTGGGGGCTCGTAAGTACTGTTGTATTCGGCGCATGTTAAGAATAAAATTAGATTTGATGTAAACTGCTTGCACTGTACTGCGTGATTGTACACATGGATTGGATTGTGGGTTTAATAACCCGTTAGATCAAGTTTGTTTACTATAACATTAATATGGTGACAACGATGTAGGCTGTGTAGCGGTTAGCGGTTATGGTGTGAAGGTTTGGCTTAATTGTAGAGGTTTTGCCCCTGGTCACAGACAGCTGATGTGTTGTGCACTGATGTCCACAAGTGAAGGGAAAAGGTGAGAGGAGAGCACGTAGATGTGAGAAGGAATTATAAAACGATGTGATGATGCTGTATGTGGCTGCTATGAAAGTGACTGTGTGTGCGGGTGATCAGAGGTGTATTCATTCTGCCAATTCTGTTGCAAAATGTAACGAAATGGGAAGGGACTTACCTGACTTTTTCCAATAGAAACCCTTGTTTGGACTAGTGATTACACCTCAGATCAGCTACATGCAGGCAAGAGTGTGCAAGGTAGTGTGTCACTAGCTAGGTTTCTATCTAATTGGCGACAGATTTTAATGCGAATATGTTAAATATGCATAAAGAAAATATGCAATTTTTCCCACCAGTGGTGTGTTTCCACCAAATGGACTTGTTGCAGATAAAAATCATTGCGTGATGACCTAGTGCACACGAAAGGTACTTTTTCGCTTAAGTTTTCATGTATCGAATTAAAAACTAAAGTTCAATATGTTTCCATTGCATTTTGAACTCCACCTTTCGTTTTGTCACAAAAACTTCTGCGTTATGTAGAAAATGTGCCTACTCTGGTCTTGGCACGTGCGCTCTAGCTAACAGCTAGCAGATACAGTGCAGATAGGCTGTGCTGGTAGGCTAGTCTACATGATGAGATTATTATGGATAAGAGTGAGTATATTTATTGGAAAGGAGCATCAAGCTCATCACCTTGCACATTCACCATCCTGTGAAGTTCATCATAATGTATTTAATCTGTAGTCTAATAAACTGCATGCTTTCCCAAATCGTAGTGGGAGGACCACACAACATGTGTGGCTCCCAAGTTTACTTCCATATGATGGTTATTATATCAATATTTGCACATAAAGTTGTTTCCACCTCCATTTCACACATCATTTATTTTACAGACACAAAAAGTCCCCACCATGTCGAGCAAACAAATGATCTGTCTACATTTATAAAATTGTAACAAAACTTCCAGTTTCCATCACAGCTGTTTTGATTTGTCTTTATAGTGTATGACCTTACTTGCATAAAAACTGTGGATGGAAATGAGGTTACTGTCTGTAACTTTGATTACTTTAATTTGTCTCTCGACCTGTACACCTACGTTGTAAACGTATTTTTGTAGGCTAGGTTGTATCAACTGTTGGACTGATGATTACACCCTAGATCAGCTAGATGCAGGCAAGAGTGTGGAAGGTGGTATTGAATGTGTCACTCTCTGTGTGTGCACCTACATTGTAAACTTTAATTCAGAGGCTAGGTTGTAGCAACCTCATGAGGGATACAGGGCAAATTCAAGTATCATGTTGTAGCCTGAACCTATCATTGTTTTAGTGAGCTGGGTGAATGAAATACTTTCAATGACAGTTATCCTATATGCTGTACTAGAAATAAGGCCATGCACATAAAAAACATGGTCCTCTCTATTCGTGAGTGGCACTGACTGCCACTGGTGCGTGTGTATGCGCGTACGCTTGTGTGTGTGTGTGTGTGTGTGTGCGTGCGTGCGTGTGTGTGTGTGCCTGACTGAGTGAGAGTGGTTATCTTTCATAATGTATAGATTACAGGAGTAACACTTCAGGTAGAGATGACAGAGAGTCATGATTAACACTTTACATTTGCATATCACGTTAAACTATAGTACCTTTACGATTCCATAAATTGTGTTTATTATTACAGGATAATTACATAGGTTTTTCTACTGGTAGCTACTGTCGTATAACACGGAACCCAAACCGGCTGCGTGCGTGCGCAATCGTGCGCTATTGTGCATGAATGTATTTAGTCCCCCTACACCAAACGCTATCATGACACGCAGGTTAAAATATCAAAACAAACTCTGAACTAATGGCATTAATTTGGGGACAGGTTGAAAAGCATTAAACATGTATGGCAATTTAGCTAGTTAGCTTGCACTTGCTAGCTAATTTGTCCTATTTAGATAGCTTGCTGTTGCTGGCTAATTTGTCCTGGGATATAAACATTGAGTTGTTATTTTACCTGAAATGCACAACGTCCTCTACTCCGACCATTAATTCACACATAAAACGGCCAACCGAATCGTTTCTAGTCATCTCTCCTCCTTCTATGCTTTTTCATCTTTGAATTTATATGGTGATGGGCATCTACACTTTCATAGTATTACCACGACAACCGGCAAAACATTTTGTCTTTCAATCACCCACGTGGGTATAACCAATGAGGAGATGGCACGTGGGTACCTGCTTCTATAAACCAATGAGGAGATCAGAGAGGCAGGACTTGCAGCGCGATCTGCGTCAGAAATAGAAAGGAGTTCTATTTTATCCCTTGGCAACGCAGACGCTCGTTGGCACGTGCGAGCAGTGTGGGTGCAATAATTGAATAACATGGATTTCTACATTTATTTTGCAACGCTCGCGCACGCGACGTGTCCGTTCTGGTCAGCATGTAAGACTGATATCGCAGTGATGTGATGTTATACTTTGTAAGTGATAGTGCGGTAGGACACAGGATTTGAAAAGCATTCTTCTTATAAAAAGTTGCTTGGGTGACAAGCTGTGGTTTGGTGTTTCTTCCCAGCCTCTTCCAAGCCTCCTCCCAGCCTAACAGGTTAAAGGTGATGAGGAAGGGATGTGGTAAGGCGATGCCTGATACCTTGCCAACTTCTATGAAGAGTACATACAGTGGTCAGTAATGGGAACAGGCCATGGTACATTTGCAAAACAGACTTTTAACCCTGCTACTATAACACAGGAAGAAGAGGGGAACTGCAAAATATTTAATGGGAAGTTGACACAATCGGTCAGTCAGTATATGCGTTCTGCTAATTATTTGAAGGGGTAGAAGAAAAAGGAGAAATGGAAGTGCTGAGAGGAGTGAAAGAGCTCTGGGAGGAATGTACTGTTGGGCAAATGTTTCTTTCCAAAGTGGATCGTGCGAATAGTGATTGGCCGTATGATAATGGTTTTATAGAGATTAAGGAAGCTTTATTTTAAACAACAACATTTTGGATATAGGGTTGTTTGTTGAACAGAATTCTTCACTGATATTGTCAGATACTACTGCACTGTTGGAGCTAGGAACACAAGCATTTTGATACACCCACAATAACATCTGCTAAAAATATGTGACCAATAACATTTGATTTGATTGGATATTACTTCACATAAACTCCATGTTTCTCTCTCCCATTAGCCTCAGATCGTTTACAGTCATTAAGGAACTATGTTTGAATGAGGAAAAGCTGTGAGAAATAGAATCCTACTATTGCAGCCATTTGAAAGAGCACACTATGCTGGCCCCTGGGGAATTATGGAAGGCTTTGACATTAGGATCCTTATGTGGTTGAGAGCGGGACCCCATTGATAGCTCTCTGGTCCTGCTAACCATGGTTGTGTGTGTGTGTGTGTGGGAGTGTGTGTGTCTGTGGGTGTGTGATATAACAGCGTCTGACAGTGCCACCAAAGGGCTAAATTATCAAATCAAATCCAATGTTATTGGTTACATGAGGGGGAATAGGTTAATGTCGTGCCCGCTTCATGACTGTCATGGTGTGCATGGACCACGTTAGTGTTGTGGTGATGTGGACACCAAGGAACTTGAAGCTCTCAACCTGCTCCACTACAGCCCCGTTGATGAGAATGGGGGCGTGCTCGGTCATCCTTTTCCTGTAGGTCCTCAATCATCTACTTTGTCTTGATCACGTTGAGGGAGAGGATGTTGTCCTGGCACCACACGGAATATCGGCAAATTTAATGATGGTGAGTCGTGGAGTTTTGCCTGGCCGTGCAGTCATGAGTGAACAGGGAGTACAGGAGGGGGCTGAGCACGCACCCCTGAGGGGCCCCTGTGTTGAGAATCAGCGTGGCGGATGTGTTGTTACCTACCCTTACCACCTGGGGGCAGCCCGTCAGGAAGTCCAGGATCCAGTTACAGTGGGAGGTATTTAGTCCCAAGGTCCTTAGCTTATTGATGAGCTTTGAGGGCACTATGGTGTCGAATGCTGAGCTGTAGTCAATGAATAGCATTCTCACATAGGTGTTCCTTTTGTCCAGGTGAGAAAGGGCAGTGTGGAGTGCAGTAGAGACTGCATTATATGTGGATCTGTTGGGGCGGTATGCAAATTGCAGTGGGTCTAGGGTTTCTGGGATGATGGTGTTGATGTGAGCCATGACCAGCCTTTCAAAGCACTTCATGGCTACAGACGTGAGTGCTACGGGTCGGTAGTCATTTAGGCACATTACCTTAGTGTTCTTGGGCACAAGCACTATGGTGTTCTGCTTACAACATGTTGGTATTACAGACTCGGACAGGGAGAGGTTGAAAATGTCAGTGAAGACACTTGCCAGTTAGTCAGCACATGCTCGCAGTACACGTCCTGGTAATCTGTCTGGCCCTGCGGCCTTGAGAATGTTGACCTGTTTAAAGGTGGGATGAATGGGATGATGATGGTAATGATGGTAATGATGGTGGGGACAGATAAGATGGTTTGTGTTTCACAGCTCAAAGGACCCTGGGATCGAGAGGTCAAGAGGGAGGAGACATTTTACATAATCTCTTTCGTGTTATTCTTCTTGCTCGCTGGCTTTCATTCGTATGCTCTCTCTCTTTCCCTCACTTTCTCTCTCTTTTGCTCCCTTTGTATATTCTGTTTTCCTCCATACTGACTACATTGCTCACTCTCTTCCCCACTTTCTCATCCTTCCCCTCCCCCTTTTTCCTACCGTTTCCAGCTCTATGTCCTCCTCTCGCCTACTGTGTGTTGTCCTGTCTGTTCATATCCCCGAGCATCCTGCAGGGAGGGGGACCAGGAATCTGTTTGCTGACAGGAAGTTTGCGGAGGACTGCAATTCACGTTAAAGCATCCCCACAGGTAGTGACAGGTACATGTCAGGATAGTTGCCCTCGCTCCCTTCTGGGAGCCCAATGAAAGGACATGTAAAACGCTGAGGGAGTGATGAAACTGATAGGTTGACATTGGATCTGAAGAGCATCCAGTTTCCCCATTCGCCCCTAGGGTTCCATCTCTGTGCCGTTTCCATGTCTGTGCCCCCCTCTCTCCTACCGTTTCCATGTCTGTGCCCCCTCTCTCCTACCGTTTCCATCTCTGTGCCCCCTCTCTCCTACCGTTTCCATCTCTGTGCCCCCTCTCTCCTACCGTTTCCATCTCTGTGCCCCCTCTCTCCTACCGTTTCCATCTCTGTGCCCCCTCTCTCCTACCGTTTCCATCTCTGTGCCCCCTCTCTCTTACCGTTTCCATCTCTGTGCCCCCTCTCTCCTACCGTTTCCATATCCGTGCCCCCTCTCTCCTACCGTTTCCATATCTGTGCCCCCTCTCTCCCTACCGTTTCCATATCCGTGCCCCCTCTCTCCTACCGTTTCCATCTCTGTGCCCCCTCTCTCCTACCGTTTCCATCTCTGTGCCCTCCTCTCTCCTACCGTTTCCATTTCTGTGCCCTCCTCTCTCCTACCGTTTCCATATCTGTGCCCTCCTCTCTCATACCGTTTCCATATCTGTGCCCCCTCTCTCCTACCGTTTCCATCTCTGTGCCTTCCTCTCTCCTACCGTTTCCATATCTGTGCCCTCTACTCTCGTACCGTTTCCATCTCTGTGCCTTCCTCTCTCCTACCGTTTCCATCACTGTGCCCTAGTCTCTCCTACCGTTTCCATGTCTGTGCCCTCCTCTCTCCTACCGTTTCCATATCTGTGCCCTCCTCTCTCGTACCATTTCCATTTCTGATAGATGATAATAGATAAACGTGAGAGATTGTGTTTTCATATCGAAATGCTGAAAATGTATGTAGTAAAAGCAGAAGGGAAGTTGACATTCAAACAGGGAAGTAAACTGGTTCACCTGTTCCAGTATCAATCATCAATCGTCATTTATTTGTATTGATTGAAACTTCCAGCACCCAACCAAACAAGAAAACAGCCTAATGATAGGTGTTCACATTTGCATTTATTTCATAACAATGAACTTTGCATGTGATTTGTATACATGCGATTTGTATACAGGATTTCAGATGGCAGTATCGTCATGGACTTTCAGATCAAATAGTCTTGTGTGTGGGTGGTGAGGCATTAGCTACAGTTAGGAAAGCGACTGTGTGCTGAGTCACGGCTTAACCCTCAGCCAGTAAAACCGGGAAAAGTACATTGCTTTGCATGAGTTTGTCATGGAATGGATAGCCTCTGTGTGTGTGTGTGTGTGTGTGTGTGTGTGTGTGTGTGTGTGTGTGTGAGAAATGTCTTCTTTGCCCATAAACTCTTTAATGGTGGGAAAATGGTGAATGGATAGCCTCGTCTGTTTAGGCGTCAGTCAGTCCACCATGACATCTCTCTGGCCAGAGGTTGTTATGTATGTAGCAGTGTACAGGATTCTGCCTCATCTACTGTACATTTATGGGTGGTTTCCTGGATACAGATTAATCCTGGACTAAAAGCAAGGTCGCGCGCACACAGCTAATGGTCAGATGGGGACAGATGCACGCACACAGCTAATGGTCAGATGGGGACAGATGCATGCACACAGCTAATGGTCAGATGGGGACAGATGGGGACAGGCGGCAGGGTAGCCTAGCGGTTAGAGCGTTGCACTAGTAACCGAAAGGTTGAAAGTTCAAATCCCCGAGCTGACAAGGTACAAATCTGTCGTTCTGCCCCTGAACAGGCAGTTAACCCACTGTTCCTAGGCTGTCATTGAAAATAAGAATTTGTCCTTAACTGACTTGCCTGGTTAAATAATAAATAAAGGTTAAAAAAAAAATGCATTCACATGGCTAAGGGTCAGATGGGGACAGATGCATTCACATGGCTAAGGGTCAGATGGGGACAGATGCATTCACATGGCTAAGGGTCAGATGGGGACAGATGCATTCACATGGCTAAGGGTCAGATGGGGACAGATGCATTCACATGCCTAAGGGTCAGATGGGGACAGATGCATTCACATGGCTAAGGGTCAGATGGGGACAGATGCATTCACATGGCTAAGGGTCAGATGGGGACAGATGCATTCACATGGCTAAGGGTCAGATGGGGACAGATGCATTCACATGGCTAAGGGTCAGATGGGGACAGATGCATTCACATGGCTAAGGGTCAGATGGGGACAGATGCATTCACATGCCTAAGGGTCAGATGGGGACAGATGCATTCACATGGCTAAGGGTCAGATGGGGACAGATGCATTCACATGGCTAAGGGTCAGATGGGGACAGATGCATTCACATGGCTAAGGGTCAGATGGGGACAGATGCATTCACATGCCTAAGGGTCAGATGGGGACAGATGCATTCACATGCCTAAGGGTCAGATGGGGACAGATGCATTCACATGCCTAAGGGTCAGATGGCGACAGATGCATTCACATGGTCAGATGGGGACAGATGCACGCACACGGCTAAGGGTCAGTTGGGGACAGACAAATGCACACGGCTAAGGGTCAGTTGGGGACAGACAAATGCACACGGCCAAGGGTCAGTTGGGGACAGACGAATGCACACGGCTAAGGTTCAGTTGGGGACAGATGACTTATGAGCAAATGTTTTACTGTACTTTGTTTTCAAATTGTGCCACAAGAACATTGGTTGAATTCCTCTCTCCATTTACACTAACACGATCACAGACCTTTGAAGTCGTGTTTGGTGATACAACTGACATGTTATCCTTTATCTGTGCTGCCTTGAGGAAATCAGAACGTATTAAGCCTGCTCTCAGACAGCCAGAGATGCCTGTGTCCATCGCAGAGATGCCTGTGTCCAACGCGGGTCAAAAGTGCTGCTGTCACACAATTGGCTGTATCAAGTGTGCTTTTGTGGAATGCTGCCTTCCCCCTCCCCCATCCCCAACAGAACCCAGACAGGCCACTTCCAAGTTAATTGCCCCAAACATGTTGCCTTTGAACGGGCCTGACCAAAATACCCAGTGCTACAGCCACATGGAAATGAGAGACTAGCTACTCTGACTGACTGACGCGAAGCTCGTACTGTCAGCAGATGGCTATAGCACGCACTAATCACGGACTATCACGCACTATCACGCACTATCACGGACTATCACGCACTATCACACACTATCACGCACTATCACTCACTATCACTCACTATCACACACTATCACGCACTATCACGCACTATCACGCACTATCACTCACTATCACACACTATCACGCACTATCACGCACTATCACGCACTATCACGCACTATCACTCACTATCACGCACTATCACTCACTATCACTCACTATCACTCACTATCACACACTATCACTCACTATCACTCACTATCACACACTATCACTCGTGGCTTATGAGGGGTGTCCACCACCATATTTTACAGTAGGTATGAGGTTCTTTTCTGCTCATACGTTCTCATTTCAACACCAAACCCACCACTGGTGTGTGGCCAAAGAGCTTCATTTTCATGTCATCTGACCAAAGCACCGGTTCCAATCCAAGAGCCAATGCCTTTAACAAACTCCAGACTTTTACATTTGTTGGATGACATAAAAATAGAGCTCTTTAGCCACACACACCAGTGGTGGGTTTTGTCATCAAAATTAGAAGGCATGAGCAGAAAGAAAAAACATACCTACTTTAAAATATGCTGATGGATCTTTGACGTTATGGGGCTATTTTACTTTACCAAGTACCAGGACATTTTAGCCAAAAACCTGGTTGTCTCTGCCAGGAGGCTGAAACTTGACCACAAGTGAATCTTCCAGCAAGACAATGACCCTGAGCACACATCAAAATCCACAAAGAATTGGCCTCAAAATCAACATTTTGCAATGGCCATCTCTGTCTCCAGACTTGGAATTGAAGAGGACAGTCCATAAGTGCAGAATAAGGATATTAAGGATCTGGAAGGATTCTGTATGTAGGAATGGTCTAAGATGCCTCCCAATGTATTCTCAAATTCATAAAACATTTTAGAAAAAGGCTCAGTGCCGTTATCCTCGCAATGTGAGGGATTGAAAGGAATTGAAAACGGGTCTCAATAATTCTTTCCAGAAAAAAAGTATTACTTGTTAAACAAAATATTTCTCTGAGTAATTGTATAAGTATTAAATAATATAACTTCCCAAATAGTATTTGCATTTTTGCTCATCTTTATCAAGGGTGTCAATAATTTCACACCCCACTGTATATGATACTCTGTTTCTGTGGTCATTTGCCCTCAGGACCTGTCTAGGACCACGTGTGGTGCTGAGGTAGTTTGCCCTCAGGACCTGTCTGGGACCACGTGTGGTGCTGTGGTAGTTTGCCCTCAGGACCTGTCTGGGACTACGTGTGGTGCTGTGGTAGTTTGCTCTCAGGTAGTTTTCTCTCAGGACCTGTCTAGGACCACGTGTGGTGCTGTGGTAGTTTGCTCTCAGGACCTGTCTAGGACCACGTGTGGTGCTGTGGTAGTTTGCTCTCAGGACCTGTCTGGGACCACGTGTGGTGCTGTGGTAGTTTGCCCTCAGGACCTGTCTGGGACTACGTGTGGTGCTGTGGTAGTTTGCTCTCAGGTAGTTTTCTCTCAGGACCTGTCTAGGACCACGTGTGGTGCTGTGGTAGTTTGCTCTCAGGACCTGTCTAGGACCATGTGTGGTGCTGTGGTAGTTTGCTCTCAGGACCTGTCTAGGACCACGTGTGGTGCTGTGGTAGTTTGCTCTCAGGACCTGTCTAGGACCACGTGTGGTGCTGTTGTAGTTTGCTCTCAGGACCTGTCTGGACCACGTGTGGTGCTGTTTTTGCTCTCAGGACCTGTCTAGGACCACGTGTGGTGCTGTGGTAGTTTGCTCTCAGGACCTGTCTAGGACCACGTGTGGTGCTGTGGTAGTTTGCTCTCAGGACCTGTCTAGGACCACATGTGGTGCTGTGGTAGTTTGCTCTCAGGACCTGTCTAGGACCATCGACACCTGTGTCGATAGACACAGGTGTCATAAACACAAACACCCTGTTGTCCGCTGTTTGCTGGGCTGCCTGGCTGCTGTCTTTGCGTGAGTGGGGCTGCAGCTGGGCCAGTAACCTGAGCAGGAAGCAGCAGTGCTAAATGGTTATACATTAAGGGCAGATAGGCATCTCAGCACAGCACTGTACCACACAGTACACTACAGTACTATAGTACAGCACCTCCAGGCTGTGACGCTAAATACCACCCAGCTGATTTCCATAGCTCCCGATCAGAGCCGCGATAGCAGATGTGGGACATTAGTGTAGTAGGAGGTGGGATGGGGAAAACACACAGCTACAGCGCCTTCATAAAGTATTCACACCCCTTTACTTTTTACATGTTTTGTTGTGTTACAGCCTTCATTTTAAATAGAGTAAATGGAGATTTTGTGTCTCTGGCCTACACACAATACCCTATAATGTCAAAGTGGAATTATGTTTTTAGAAATCCACTGAAGTTCAAAAACTTGTCTTTTATTTTTAATACTTCAATTAGATTACCAATAAGGGACTTTCCATTTTAATTGACTAATTTGGGCCAAAGTAGTGACTGGCTAAACCCCGACTGGAAAACAATCCCCCTGACAGCGCCTCTGTCACATCTGCCAGCCATGTCTACTGAGTCCAGGAAACTCAACACAACAGAGAGGCACATTTTTTAATGCATAATCATCAAACAGACTGTGCATTGAGCTCTCTCTGGTGAACGTGGTTTGACAACTTTACTGGCTCTTCTGTTAAAAAGGGTTCTCCTAAAACCTTTATCTTATCTTCTACACAGCTACAGTCCAAAGACAGAACGATCGATTCAGAACGTTTCAATCCTGTGGTGTTAGATGATGCTTTTCAAGTTGTAAATGTGGTCTCAAATAGACCATTGTAAAATGGATTTGGGTTCTAAACGGTTCAAATGTGATTGCTGTTGTGGAGTGTTAGATGGGTATGCTATCACCTAGTCACGGCCATCCATTTTGTTGTTGTCTCCATCGGCCTTCAACGTATGACTACCATAGAAAAACCATGGGTGCAATTCATTTTTGGCAGATACAAAATGTCTGCCTGAACACTGCAGAATCACTGCCAGAAACAGACTGGCATACAGAGATAGTAAGATTTATAAGCTCCAAGCCTGTATAATACATGTGCTGTGAATTAGGGTTGCACATTTTGGGGATTGTTCAGAGGTGTAAACTTCCGTTTGGAATTAACAGGAATATATGGGAATTAACAGGAATATATGGGAATTAACGGGAATATATGGGAATTAATGGAAATATATGCAAATGAATATGAATAACATTTAAATGTAGATGTTTTTTGCTGTAACGTTCGTCGTTGGGAGAAAGAGAGGAGGACCAAACACAGCGTGATAAGTGTTCTTCTTGTTTTAATAAGAAATGCTGAACAAAACGAACAGTCCTGACCAGTGAACCAAAACACAGAACAGAAAATAAGCACCCACCACTCAAAAGTGAAACCAGGCTACCTAAGTATGGTTCTCAATCAGGGACAACCATTGACAGCTGCTTCTAATTGAGAACCATACCAGGCCAAACACAGAAATCCCAAATCATAGAAAAAAGAACATAGACAACCCACCCAACTCACGCCCTGACCATACTAAAACAAAGACATAACCAAAAGAACTAAGGTCAGAACGTGACATTTGCATTGGAAATATTTACCATGTCATATGGAGACAGAAACATAAACCTTTTACCAGATATATATTTGCAAGTGATTAAATCCTTCCAATAAAAAATAAAAAAACAATTTAGTTATGAATTGAACTTTAATTAAATGAGTTGACTCTTCACATGGGATGATTTCACTGAACAACAAAAGAAAGGGAATATTAAATGATCCCCAATGATTCATCGCATTTTCCAAAAACGTTTTCAACATCATCTGTAAAAATGTTTCAACCCTTGTATTGGTCAGCCTGTTGCTTTGGTGTGTGTGTGTTCCCAAACATGGACCAAACAACGACCAGTTGTGCTCTGAGGCGGCTGATGTTGGTGGGATCTGGAGGATGATGGAGGCAACAGGGTAAAGAGCCTCAGATCCACAAAGTCCCTTCCACCAGGTGGCTGATGAGATATGTTGGTACGACTGCCATATTGCATCTCCATCCCAAAGCCCTTGCTTGGAAGTGTACCTCGCCAGAATGCCAAGAACCTTGCCCTCATCCAGGTGGCAAGACACGGTAGTGATGACACCATAGGCCTTGTTGATCTCTGCACCAGACAGGATGCTCTTGCCAGCATACCGTTGAAGGTTGGAGTTAGGTTGGAGTCATTAAAACTCGTTTTATAACCACTCCACAAATTTCTTGTTAACAAACTATAGTTTTGGCAAGTCAGTTAGGACGTCTACTCTGTGCATGACACAAGTAATTTTTCCAACCATTGTTTACAGACAGATTATTTCACTTAGAATTCACTGTATCACAATTCCAGTAGGTCAGAAGGGTTTACATACACTAAGTTGATTGTGCCTTTAAACAGCTTGGAAAATCCCAGAAAAGGATGTCATGGCTTTAGAAGCTTCTGATAGGCTAATTGACATAATTTGAGTCAATTGGAGGTGCGCCTGTGGATGTATTTCAAGGCCTACCTTCAAACGCAGTGCCTCTTTTGCTTGACATCATGGGAAAATCCAAATAAATCAGCAAAGACCTCTGAATAAAAATTGTAGACCTCCACAAGTCTAGTTCATTGTTGGGAGCAATTTCCAAACACCTGAAGGTACCATGTTCATCTATACAAACAGGAGGAATGGGCCAAAATTCACCCAACTTATTGTGGGAAGCTTGTGGAAGGCTAACCGAAATGTTTGACCCAAGTTAAACAATTTAAAGGCAATGCTACCAAATATTAATTGAGTGTATGTAAACTTCTGACCCACTGGGAATGTGATGAAAGAAATAAAAGCTCAAATATATCATTCTCTCAACTATTGTTCTGAGATTTCACGTTCTTAAAATAAAGTAGTATCCTAACTGACGTAAGACAGGGAATTTTTACCAGGATTAAATGTCAGGAATTATGAAAAACTTCCGACTTCCACTGTACTTGGTGTCCAACATGTACACTGCGGCGTGTGTGGGCTTCAGGCAGAGGTTATCACGGTTTTTGATATATTTCAGAACTGCGGTTTCCTCTAGTTGGAGCAACAGTGAAGTGAGCAGGGCAGTACGACTTTTTTCTCTTATATCTGCAAGCAGAGACTGAACATCAGACAGGATGGCATTGCCTCCCTCAACCGTGCAATTGCCACTGCTATAGGTTTCGGGAGTTTCAGGCTGCTTACCACTCTTTCCCAAAATACGCCATCCATGAGGATCCTCTTGATGGGGCTGGTCATATTGTCAGACTGTGATATGGCCATTTGTCAGAGAGACTCCTTCCCCTCTGGGAGTGTTGCTGGGCAGCTTCAATGTGGTGCTCTTATTCCTCTCACTTTTCTTGGTGAGGTAGTTTGCTGCTAGAACTTGATGACCCTTCACTTACCTAACCATTTCCTTGGCTCTCTTATAGAGTGAATCCATTGTTTTCAGTGCCATGATGTCCTTGAGGAGCAGATTCAAAGCATGAGCAGCACAGCCAGTGAGAGTAGGACTCCTCCACTTTAGACCAAGCTACCTTCGTGTGCACAGTATTGTCTGTCACCAGTGCAAATACCTTCTGTGGTCCAAGGTCATTGATGGCTGCCTTCAGCTCATCTGCAATGTAGAGACCGGTGTGTCTGTTGTCCCTTGTGTCTGTGCTCTTGTAGAATACTGTTTGAAGGGTGAAGGCAATGTAGTTAATTTTTCCTTGCCAATGAACATTTGACCACCCATCAGAGATGATTGCAATAGAGTCTGCTTTCTTTATGATTTGCTTGACCTTCACTTGAACTCTGTTGAACTCTGCATCCAGGAAATTAGTAGATGAAGCATGTCTGGTTGGAGGGGTGTATGCTGGGCGAAGAACATTCAGAAATCTCTTCCAATACACCTTGCTCGAGCAAGGCATTCATCAGCATTTCTCTGACTATGTTCCTCCATTGAGTCAAAAAAATTATTCACATATGATTTTGCACAGTTTTTTCAAATGTACACAGCTTTTCCTTCTACATTAGCTGCAGTGAAATGAAATGTCTCCACACATCAGATAGTGCCTGTAACATTTTCCTGTAAAGATTTGAAAAAATGAGTGAAAAATAAATAAATACAATTCCATGTACAGATAAATAGTTAAGCAGTTAGATTAAACAACTCATTTTTAAGATAAATGTTTTAAAATGAAACATGTATGGAAACAGGTGAATTAACACTCCTCAGTTAACAGGCTCAAGCAAGCTAAAACCCACATGGTAGCAAAACTAACTAGCAGAAATTGTTAACAAGATAGAAATTATTTAAACACTTTGCTGTAGGCTACTATTTACTAGTTAACAAAAAATAATGTATGTCATATAAAATATATTCACCCCACCCAGTATTGTAATCCAAACTTACCAGGAAGCGTGTAGTCCTTGGCTCAGACAGTGTAGTAGTGTGGGCTCAATAGCATCTCATTAATGTGCAAGATCTTGAGAATCAGCTGTACATGTGATGGAAGAGTGCACTGCACGTATGATCGAAGAATGCATGGGAGAATGCACTGTGCATGCAGAGGGTTGCAATTCCATTGAATTGGGGATAGTTTAACCAAAATATGCCACAAGACCAAGAATTGCCTTTATGTGTATCCCACAAAAAAGGTTCACTGTTATAAGCTAACTTTTTTATGAATTTAAGCTAAATTCCAGGGCTTAACTTCCCATGGAAAATTTCAGGAAAAATTCTGGAAATTTACCGGAAAGTTTCCGACCCTTTGCAACCCTACTGTGAACCGACGGGGGCTATTTAAGCATAAGGCCCAAGGGGTGTGGTATTTGACCAATATACCACAGCTAAGGGCTGTTCATAGGCGTGACGCATCGGGAGTGCCTGGACACAGCCCGTAGCCGTTGTATATTGGCCATATATCACAAATCCCAAGGTGCCTTATTGCTATTATAAACTGGTTACCAAAGTAATTAGAGCAGGAAAATTAAATGTTTTGTCATACCCGTGGTATCCTGTCTGATAAAACCACAGCTGTCAGCCAATCAGCATTCAGGGCTCGAACCACCCAGTTTATAATGTGTATCATGTTTTTTTCATCCACCTGCATGGTTAGTTAATGTTTTAGCAACTCTTTTTACTTCCTTGTCATTTACTTCAATCAGCCATTGATTTGTTATTACCAGTTAGTGAACTGTGCAGACTGTCTAGACAGAACTAACCTGACATGGCTGGATGGCTGCAGGGACAGAGACCATGCATTGTGAGAAAATTTCCCCACTCATTTGATAAACACCACAGAATTTCACCATGACATAGTTATTGATGAACTTATTTGGTCTACCCTTATGGAAAAACCACATTATTTCACATGTGAAAAATCACATGATTTCACGTGACATTTAATACGTTTTGCACATTTGAAATGTGATGTGATATTTCACATTAAGTTTCAAATGTGTGTCTCCCAAATGGTGCAGCGGTCCAAGGCACTGCATCTCAGTGCTAGAGGTGTCACTACAGACCCTGGTTCAATTCCAGGCTGTATCAAAACCGGCTGTGATTGAGAGTCCAATAGGGCGCACAATTGGGGGTTAGCCGGGGTAGGTCATCATCGTAAATATGAATTTGTTCTTAACTGGCTAGTTAAATAAAAATCAAATGAAACCATGTGTTTTTGGAACGCTTCACAAAATGATATTTCTCATGTGGAGTTACATTTTCACACAAGATTTGATAGGTGATGCCCTGCAAACATGATACTCACACAGTACTATTAACTTGTTTTTTTCAACTTACATATTGTACATTTATTTATACAGTAATAATTATTCAATATGTTCTTAATTGGGATTTGAACTCACAATCTCTTGCTTCACAGTTTTCCAATCTTCCTGTTACACCACAATGTCTGTGTCAAAAACTGATTTCACCTGTATTCCTCAAGAAAACTAGTATATTTGTCATAGTGATTCAGGAGTAACATTAAAACAGAATAATATGCCATACCAACATTAGGCAGCTATATCCTAGGTTGTGTCATACTTCAGCTGAACAGTTATTCCAAATTTTAAAATGTATATGAAGTGTTTGAAAAAATACATTGTCATGTGCAATCGTGATTTTCCACAAGTGAAATCATGTGGTTCAACATGTGATTACAATAAAACGTTTTTTTTGCCATTTCTGTACATTTTGAGGTAAATTTTTGTCATTTTACGGTCAATTTCTATAGTAATAGTGTTTTGCTATATATTTACTGTGAATCGCAATGCACTTGTGTACTTTTTGTCCCATCCTGCAAATTAACTTGGCACGCCTCACTTGCAGTTGCATTTACACTTATAGGATACTTCCTTAGATGCGCTTATGACACAAACTGTTTTTTTTTAATCCTGTAATTTTACAGTAAGTTATTGCTACTGAATTGCAGTGAAAATAGTGGAAACAACTTTTAATACATTTTTACAGCTGAACTGTATTCTTTGCAGTAAATATACTAACAGCAACAAACTGCATTAAGAAGGTTCACAGAAATTCCAATTCTAATTCCAATTATTTTCAATGCCAGAGAATTTTGAATTGGAATTTGGTTCACTTTCTGAAATGACTGGAACTGAATTGACCTCAACATTGGTTAGCACACTTCGGAAACAATCACACTTAGGATTTGAACTCAAAACCTCTTGGATGCCAGCAACCTGCATTTTCTGCTTAAGGTCTGTTGCCATCTTTATTTTTACTATTTTCTACATTGTAGAATAATAGTGAAGACATCAAAACTATGAAATAACACACATGGAATCATGTAGTAACCAAAAAAGTGTTAAACCAATCAAAATATATTTGAGATTCTTCAAAGTAACCACACTTTGCCTTGATGACAGCTTTGCACACTCGTGGCATTCTCTCAACAAGCTTCAGCAGCCTTGCGAGGCTTAACACATTGAACTGTTTTACTCACGTTGGCCACGGTGAAGGAGAGCCCACAGGTTTTGGTAGCGGGCCTTGTCAGTGGCACTGTATTGTCCTCAAAGCTAGCAAAGAAGTTGTTTAATTTGTCTGGGAGCAAGACGTCGGTGTCTGCGACGGAGCTGGTTTTTCTTTTTGTAATCCATGATTGACTGTAGACCCTGCCACATACGTCTCGTTTGAGCCATTGAATTGCAACTCTACTTTGTCTCTATACTGACGCTTAGCTTGTTTGATTGCCTTGTGGAGGGAATAGCTACACTGTTTGTATTCAGTCATGTTTCCGGTCGCCTTGCCATGATTAAAAGCAGTGGTTTGCGATTTCAGTATTGCACGAATGCTGCCATCAATCCACGGTTTCTGGTTAGGGAAGGTTTTAATAGTCACCGTGGGTACAACCTCATCGATGCACTTGCTAATATACTCGCTCATCGAGTCAACGTCTACATCAACGTTGTTGTCTGGGGCTATCCGGAACATATCCCAGTCCACGTGATCGAAGCAATCTTGAAGTGTGAAATCCAATTGGTCGGACCAGCGTTGAACAGACCTGAGCACAGGTGTTTCCTGTTTTAGTTTCTGCCTGTAGGCTGGGAGCAACAAAATGGAGTTGTGGTCATATTTGCCGAAAGGAGGGCGGGGGAGGGCTAAGTATGTGTTTCAGAAGTTAGAGTAGCAATGATCCAGAATGCTGCCAGCTCGAGTCGCGTATTCGATATGCTGATAAAATTTATGGAGCCTTGTTTTCAGATTAGCTTTGTTAAAATACCCAGCTGCAATAAATGCAGCCTCAGGATATATGGTTTCCAGTTTACATAGAGTCCAGTGAAGTTCTTTCAGGGCTGTCGAGGTTCCTGCTTGGGGGGATATACACAGCTGTATATGTTCGAAGAGAATTCTCTTGGTTGATAATGCGGTCAGCATTTGATTCTAAGAAATTCTAGGTCAGTAAATTGACTTTGCTCTTATATCCAATAGTTCTTCCCTGCTGTATGTAATAATTCTTAAGATTTCCTGGGGTAACAATGTAAGAAATAATACTTAAGAAAACAAAATACTGCATAGTTTCCTAAGAGCGCGACGCGAGGTCGACCATCTCTATCGGCGCCATCTTGCTATCATCCGCTGCTGATAATGAACGGCCCCATGTCGCAAGGATCTGTACACAATTCCTGGAAGCTGAAATTGGCCCAGTTCTCCCATGGCCTGCATACTCAGCAAACATGTCACCTATTGAACATGTTTGGGTAGCTCTCGATCAACGTGTACGGCAGCGTGTTCCAGTTCCTGCCAATATCCAGCAACTTCGCACAGCCATTGAAGAGGAGTGGGACAACATTCCACAGGCCACAATAAACTGCCTGATCAACTCTTTGGGAAGGAGATGTTTGTCTAAAATATGTTGGATTTGTGCCAACCAGCAGTGCACACCAGATGTTGACTGGTTTTCTGATCCACAAAAAGCCCTAAAGTATGAAAAATGACTACCTTTTTTTGAAGGTGTCAGTGACCAACAGATGATTTCTGCATTTTGAAAGTTACATATCTGAACTATATCAACAATGGACTAATGAAATATGATATAGTAACGGGATATTTTCTTACCTAATTTAAATAAGTGAAGGAGATGTATCTGTATGAAAATGACTTTATAACCAATATTGGAGAAGATGTTTTAAATTACATTTGACAGAGGCCGTGGTTCAGATAGCTACTCAACTGGTGCCAAAATGTGACTGTAGCGTGTCAGCAAATATAATTAAAAGTTGACCCTATTCATCTATGGCAAAGATACTTATATATTTCCCCTTTCATGTGTGTCTGGTGTTAGCAGTTACTGGCTATCAGCATCTTTGATCAGAAGGTGGGAATGGGTCGTTCATAACTGTTGCATCAACACATCCGTCAGTTGCTGTGAACTGCATCATCAGGAGATTAAAATGGGAAATGTATATAACATTTTTTTCTATATAATTGATGCATTTTAAATGTTGTTTGAGTTGCTTTGTGTATCACCACATTTGATTGAGATGATTTTACAACACTGCTCACTGTATCCAAATTGCATGACATAGGTGTTTCAAAGAGCTGTCAGTCAAGATGAGATCATGACATAGGTGTATCAAAGAGCTGTCAGTCAAGGTGAGATCATGACATAGGTGTATCAAAGAGCTGTCAGTCAAGGTGAGATCATGAATATAAGCTAGACAAAACCTGTAGTGGACCATGACTGTTTGAATTGAATTAATATAATTTATGCCTTTTTAAAGGAGAGTATTCTAAATTACATTTGACATCACGGCTTTCATATGCTGAAATGTTGTCACGTGTAGTGTCATGGTATCACATCTTGAAATGTTGCATCCTCATGTTGTCACATTGATTTCACATGAAATCGTGTCTTGACATGTGCTCACATGTTGTCACGTGTCGTTTCATGTGCTCACATGTTGTCACGTGTCGTTTCATGTTCTCACAAGTTGTCACGTGTAGTTTCATGTTGTCACATGTAGTTTCATGTTCTCACATGTTTTCACGTGTAGTTTCATGTTGTCACATGTTGTCACGTGTAGTTTCATGTTGTCACATGTAGTTTCATGTTCTCACATGTTTTCACGTGTAGTTTCATGTTGTCACATGTTTTCACGTGTAGTTTCATGTTGTCACATGTTGTCACGTGTAGTTTCATGTTCTCACATGTTTTCACGTGTAGTTTCATGTTGTCACATGTTGTCACGTGTAGTTTCATGTTGTCACATGTTGTCACGTGTAGTTTCATGTTCTCACATGTTTTCACGTGTAGTTTCATGTTGTCACATGTTTTCACGTGTAGTTTCATGTTATCACATGTTGTCACGTGTAGTTTCATGTTGCCATTTACTGTATTTCATATTCATTTAAAATGAGATCATGTTCTCACATAAGCTCACATTTTCTCACGTGTAGTTTTGTTATCACATGTTGTCGCATGTTATCACGTTAACTTCACATTTAATCATGTGATCACATTAGATTACACAAGATCATGTGACATTTCTGTGATCTTTCCGTAAGGGTAGTTCAAGGTACATTCGTTTGATAATCTCCTGGAGTCGCATCTCGTAACAATGGTGTTATCATATCAACCAGATAAAGGAGTCAGAGTGGTCTGTAATGGTGTAATGGCTGCCTGAGAGGGTCTGTTATTCTTACATATAGAATAGAAGTCCACACAATCCATGTGGAAAGCAAAACTGTACACTTTGTGATACCTAACTTCTTATGAAAAAGAAACTTGTTTTTTACTTTCCACAAAGTGAGAATGACATTTGTCACAAACTTCACACATCACAGACACATACAGTATACCGCCTCATTGAAAGAGATGGGATATATTCATGTTTCGATAAGTGTGGGCTCTAATCCTACTGTAGCAGATATAGTGTTATTTCCAGTAACCACATTGTGTGCAAGATGTGGAGTTTTGTGAAAATGAAATGTACTATTTGAATATGATTTCTACACAAGAGTTTAGAGTTACATTCACCAGACACTTGTATCCAGAGCAACTAACAGTAGTGAGTGCATACATTTTCATACTGATCCCCTGTAGGAATCAAAGCCACAACCCTGGTGTTGCAAGTGTCATGGTCTACCAACACTGGACTAGTTAGCATTTGGTTAGATGAAGAACATCACTTTATTGGTTGCTTCTATACAAGGTCCAACTGGAATTTGACCTCCAATTTGAAATCCTCAGAGAGTCACACACAGACAGGTTTTGGAGCACTGCCACACTGGGCAGTGTTGTTGTGTGGGGTTAAGTCCCTTGCCATTGACTGCTGTTGTACCCTTGAGCATCTAGGATTGGATAGCAGCAAACCCTCTGGTACCTAGCTCACTCGGTGCCAGGTTTTTCACACCGGACCCAGGATTTGAACCTGCACCCCTTTGGTTATTGCCTCACCCGTCTAATTGCTAACCTACCTGCCACCCCTCCAAGAGTAGAGTTCTCATAATACAGTGCCAAACACACAACATAAAACCAAATGATACAACATATGCATACAATAAGTGCAAGTACAATAAGAAGTGCAAATGTTCAAGTTGATGTGCAAAATACAAGGTCAAAAGTCAATAACAGATCGAGCAGCAAAGTCAACACACTTAAGCCTTCACTGCAGCTATGGCCTTGGGGATGGATGAGTCTTGAGCTCTAGCAGTCTTCAGCCTGGGTAGGCCTATTCGGTGCCATTTATACCATAGATGTATAGTTACTAGAACTCCACATGGGTGGTGCTGGTTTCATGACCAGCAAGAATAAATGTGAGGTCCAGCATTTCCAAGTGATAAGTTCACATATGGTGCTGTGCAGTGGTGGAAAAAGTACCCAATTAACATACCTGAGGAAAGTATAGATACCTTAATAGAAAATGACTCAAGTAAAAGTGAAAGTCACCCAGTAAAATAATACTTGAGTAAAAGTATAAAAGTATTTGGTTTTAAATATACTTAAGTATGGAAAGTGTAAATCACTTCAAATTCTTTATGTTAAGCAAACCAGATGGCACCGTTTTCTTGTTTTTAAAATATATGGATAGCCAGGGGCACACTCACTGTAGTGATAGGGATGACTAGGGATGTTCTCTTGATAAGTGCATGATTTGGACAATTTTTTGTCCTGTTAAGCATTCAAAATGTAACTAGTACTTTTGGGTGTCAGGGAAAATACATGGAGTAAAAAGTACATTATTTTCTTTAGGAATGTAGTAAAGTAAAAGTTCACTAAAAAATAAATATAGGAAAGTACAAATACCCCCCCAAAATACTGAAGTAGTTTTACTTAAGTACTTTGCACCAGTGGTCCTGTGTGGTTTATGTATTCTGTTTCTATGAATTCTACCCACTGTGTAGAATGTAGAACTTCGGCTTCAGAACCCTCATATTGGCTCCCCATGCTCTACCCATTCCTGCACTACAGAATATCAGCCTAGCTATACTAAAAATGTAGCAATAAAATATATTATTTATATATAGACTAGATGACAGATAGGGGTCGCTGTCTTGAAGCCACCATCTTGGCACTCCTCCATAGTTGTAAAAAATATTTTGGAAGCTACAGAAATGCCTTTATTAATGTCTACATTCGTTTTTGACACATTCATTCTATTACAGACACCTTACTGTATATTTGTAAATTATATTATGTGAGCTAAACTTATATATTTTTGTTTTAATATATAAAAACATTTTCCGTCAAGTATAATTGTTTGAGATTACTAATGTTA
Source organism: Oncorhynchus tshawytscha (assembly GCF_018296145.1). Taxonomy (NCBI): domain Eukaryota; kingdom Metazoa; phylum Chordata; class Actinopteri; order Salmoniformes; family Salmonidae; genus Oncorhynchus; species Oncorhynchus tshawytscha. The sequence goes on from NC_056429.1 coordinate 11,760,346, forward strand.
CTGTCCCCACAACAACATACGTAAATACATGTCATTTTGATCTTGAAACATGTAGTTGAAACACTGTAGAATTCCATTCATTCCTATAGAGGACTGCTCCTACTGGGGAGGGCCAATATGGCCGACCGGTGGCTTCAAGGCCTCTCAATGGTCAATTCATGGCATCAGCAATTCAGGGTTTATTGCAGAAAATACTACAAAATATGAGGTCCAGTTTCAGTTTTTTCTGTCTCCATGAAGTATTCAAATGTTCAAAACCCCCCAAAAATGCTCATATCAGAGGAGCTTCACAACTCAATCAGGTCTAGGTTGCACGTGAGCACGCACCGACACACGACCAAAGAGGACATCTAAGGCCACAGTGATTTAACTTAGAAGACCCACCATACCTCCACCCATCTAGGCCAAGCCCCCCCCCCCCAGTTGTCTAGATGTACTTTGATTAGAGCCAGATCATTAATAAGCGCAAAGAATAACACTTTGACACTTTACTTGGCTGGATATGCTCTAGGGACAACAAGTCATGCATTGCCACCACCTATCCCAGGACAGACCCTGCTGCCGCTTTAGGGCAGCACCACCACTGATCCCAGGATAGACCCTGCAGTAGTAATCACAAACAAAAGCCTCTGGGATTTCCCTCTGTGTTCTTTCTTTCTTGTTATCTAGGTTGAGTGGGTTGGGTCGTTGAATAAACGTCTCGAAAGGGATTTCTTCATTGTTTCTCAACTGGGACTGTTATTATGAAGGAAGGAACTGAAATTCTATCTGAAGCTAGGCAGAGAGAGAGAGCAAATGGGTAGGAGTGATGGAGACGGGCAGGGCGGGCAGAGCAGCCCCACTCAGGGTTGATGTAATGTTTACTTAATGCTCAGCACAGCTATTTCCTCTCTCTGAGTCGGCCTGGCCGAGCCAAGGGGCAGAGATACACCATACAGGAGGTCACAGGCACAGTCTGAGAGAAATGTATTATAATTTCACAGCATCATAAAGAATTGTATTTGAAAGTGCTCCTGTAACATGAGACAATCAAGTGGACAATAGTGCTTCTCAGTTCTTGTTATCTGCAAAATGCTGTGGTCAAGCAACAATTATATTCATAATTCCCTGGTACTGATAAAGAACTTATATAATGTTTAACGAATTCACCTACTTTTGGTACAATTTACTGTAGCTTCCCACTGGATCTGTTACGGCATGTAAACACTGCAGAAAACGTATCTAAACCATGTACTGAAAAACTTAGGGGGTCAAGACATTAGCTTTTGGCCTATGGGCAGTCAGGCCTTGGAAAATGTTTGTCTGGAGAGGAATCAACAGTCAGTATGACCCAGGGGGACTGTGGATCTGTGACAGTAGAGTACTGTAGTGCTCGGGGGTAAGGATGATGATAAGGCTCCCAGGATATTGTAAACAGGAGAATGCTCTTACTCTTGCCTACTGTTATGCCCTAGTACAGTAGCTAGTGTCTCCTAAATAGCTCATGCCAGTTGATCTCAGATCTCATATCCCCAGAGGTCAATAAAACATAAATATATCAACACATAAGGTTGCCATAGTAGCGACAATCATGTTCTTGTTGTCAGTTTTTCTCACAGAGTCCAGGAACCATTCGTCTGTGTGTGTTGATCCACCACTAGTAACTTACTATAATTGGCGACCATATTCTCTTCCTCTGAAGAGGGACTGTATCTGCTGATGCTGAAGTGCTGCATTACATTTTCACAAGTTGACTTGACAAGTCGTAAAAGTGTGTCACCCGTTACAAATGTCTCATTCTAATGTCTCTTAATTCAGACTTGTGTTCTGCAAACATCCTTCAGTGGTTGTTAAAGGCTTGGGAAACACCCACAGAACAGAATACATCTTTAAAGATAGATTTAGATTATTCTATGGTTATTAAGCCTGGTCTAGTGAATTGATATTAAACACATTATTTCAGTGCTATTATACTGTCTTAAAGCCCCCACTCAATAAAATGTTGTATAATTTATTTCCTTGAGCACAATGTTGCCATTGAAATGCTCAGTCTGATCATGTGGGTCATTGGTCAGAATAATCAGATCCAGTTGTGATGTCATGCTGTGGGCCAAACCTCCATCCCACCTGAACAGGCCGAAACTCCATCCCACCTGAACAGGCCAAACCTCCATCCCACCTGAACAGGCCAAACCTCCATCCCACCTGATCCCACAGGCCAAACCTCCATCCCACCTGAACAGGCCAAACCTCCATCCCACCTGAACAGGCCAAACCTCCATCCCACCTGAACAGGCCAAACCTCCATCCCATCTGAACAGGCCAAACCTCCATCCCACCTGAACAGGCCAAACCTCCATCCCACCTGAACAGGCCGAACCTCCATCCCACCTGAACAGGCTGAAACTCCATCCCACCTGAACAGGCTGAAACTCCATCCCACCTGAACAGGCTGAAACTCCATCCCACCTGAACAGGCTGAAACTCCATCCCACCTGAACAGGCTGAAACTCCATCCCACCTGAACAGGCTGAAACTCCATCCCACCTGAACAGGCTGAAACTCCATCCCACCTGAACAGGCTGAAATTCCAGACATTTTCTTTCTTCAAAAAGCTCTTACACACTGAAAGGCCATTATTATTATTTTCACAATATCAATCATAAAATATCACAAATATCATTAAAAAAAACAGGAAAATCCCATTTCTGACTGTACTGCCACTTTAATTGTATTTAATTTAACTAGGCAAGTCAGTTAAGAACAACTTCTTATTTACAATGATGGCCTACACCGGCCAAACCTGGATGACGCTGGGCCAATTGTGCGCTGCCCTATGGGACTCCCAAACATGGCCGGTTGTGATACAGCCTGGATTCAAACCAGGGTGTCTGTAGTGAAGCCTCAAGCACTAAGATGCAGTGCCTTAGACTGCTCCGCCACTCAGGAGCCCCCAAAAGCCCCCTTTAATGTCAAATATCATCTGATTGTTGGCTTCGACAGGGCTATAATATCAGTTCTCCAAAAGCGACAACATTATGCACTCAACGGCGTGGAACACAGGTGTCTATGTTGTCACGCAACAATTCACAGAGAGCAGAACTACAGTGAATTAGTTCCTCCTTCTATGTATGAATATACACAAGTATCTGGTGAACGGGACATTTTTTTATAACATTCATAGTATAATTTCAACAACCCCTGAAGATGTTTGCAACTTTTGACATAATGTCTTAGGTTTTTTACTGACAATTGCACAGTTGTGGGTTCAAGTCCCATTTCGACTACTGTACCCTCCAAATTCCCTTATAAGTAATGGAAATGTTTTTCGGAATCAAACACGTGATGTCAGGGTAACAGATTGTTAATGCCGGTTTATGAAAAACATCTATAGTTGTATTTCAAGTTACAAGATGCCAGTAAGTCTCGGTCTCTTCACTTTATCACAATGTGAGCACTGCCAGACCTTCATTACATCAGAGAACCTAACCTCACCAACCCACACCCTGTGCAGTGCCCCTGGCCTTCAGGAAGAATAGGAGAACAGAGGGGGGTGAGAGAAGAGAGCAAAAGGTTGGGAGGGGTGGCAGGCGGGAGGGAGGGATTGGAGAGGAAGGGCAGGGTTGGTGATATGAATAGCGATTGAAAGGCTAAGGAGGGTAGAAGGGTCTCCAGAGACTAGCGGGGGGGGGTGATGACTGAGGACATCTTCCTGCCCCACTGAATGTTTCAATGACTGTGCTGCTATCTGGAGGTCTGGATCTGAAATGTCTAGATCTTGTTCTGGGTCCAGGTTTTGGTCTGGTCCAGGTACGGGTTATGCTCTGGGTCTGGGTCTGGATCTGGGTCCGGGTTTTTGTCCGGGTTTTGCTCTCGGTCCAGGTTTTGCTCTGGGTCCAGGTTTTGATCTGGGTCCGGGTTTTTGTCCGGGTTTTGCTCTCGGTCCAGGTTTTGATCTGGGTCCGGGTTTTTGTCCGGGTTTTGCTCTCGGTCCAGGTTTTGATCTGGGTCCAGGTTTTGATCTGGATCTGGGTTTTGCTCTCGGTCCAGGTTTTGATCTGGATCTGGGTTTTGCTCTCGGTCCAGGTTTTGATCTGGATCTGGGTCCGGGTTTTGCTCCGGGTCCAGGTTTTGATCTGGATCTGGGTCCGGGTTTTTATATTACAACATTTTAATCAACTTGCTCATCATTGTTGTTACCTAAGTTGTGAAGTTTGCCCTTATTATGGCTGGTGTAATGAAGGGTAGGACTCTTCTAACCAGACAGTAACCAGTATGTTAAGTGGAGTAAATTAATCTCCTCATCTACTGGACTGCATAGCTGTGGATGTGTGGGAGAGAACAGGGTTTGTATAGTGGGCCGGTGATGTGGGTTTAATGTTTAGCCATCTGGTAAACAGAGTGGACCGCAGGACATCAGCCAAGGCCTGTGGTTTGTGTTGGTGGAATGTTTAGTTTTGACTAATCATTAAGATTGTGTTGGTCTGGACCAGGAAACTGGCAAGTTACCATGATACATCAGAGCACAGAGAAAATAGTAGGAAAAGAGCTGTGTGTGTGTGTGTGTATTGAGTATATGGATTGTATGAGAGTGGGTTCTATAACAGCTAATCATACAATAAAGGGAACTATTTTTCTGTTCCATTTCCCTGTGCGGTGTAAGAATGGGGAAAACCCTGCCGTGTACCACCTGATAGCATCTAAAGGTACACACCTCACTGGTCTCTGGACAGGCAGTGCATTCAGACCACTTCACTTCACTATTCAGACCACTTCACTTCACTAGTCAGATCACTTCACTTCACTATTCAGACCACTTCACTTCACTATTCAGACCAATTCACTTTTTCCACATGTTGTTACGTTACAGCCTTATTTTAAAACTAAAAGTTTCCTCAATCTACACACAATACCCCATGATGACAAAGAAAAAACAGGTTTGCAAATTTATATTAAAAAAACCTGCAATACCTTTTTACATAAATATTCAGACCCTTTGCTATGAGACTCAAAATTGAGCTCCGGTTAATCTTGTTTCCATTGTTGTAATGATGTGCACTGAGAGTCGGGAAGCAAGTTCAGGGAGTGAGTGTTTCAATAAACGGAACAAGAAACACTAACAGCACACAGACATGAAACAGAAACAATGACGTCTGGGGAAGGAACCAAAAGGAGTTACATATATAGGGAAGGTAATCAGGGAAGTGATGGAGTCCGGGTGAGTCTGAAGACGCACGTACTGATGGTGACCATTGTGCGCCATAACGAGCAGCGATGGAGTCCAGGTCATACTGATGATGCGCAGGTGCGCGTAATAATGGTGACAGGTGTGTGCAACAATGGTGACAGGTGTGCGCCATAACGAGCAGCCTGGTGATCTAGAGGCCGGAGAGGGAGCACACGTGACAATTGTTCATTCTTGAGATGTTTCAAAAACTTGATTGGAGTCCACCTGTGATAAATTCAATTGATTGGACATGATTTGGAAAGGCACACACCTTTCTATATAAGGTCCCACAGTTGATAGTACATGTCAGAGCAAAAACCACGTCAGGGGGTCGAAGGAATGTCCGTAGACGGCAGAGACAGGATTTTGTTGAGGCACTGATCGGGGAAGGGTACCAATGAGTGTCTGCAGCATTGAAGGTCCCCAAGAACACAGTGGCCTCCATCATTCTTAAATGGAAGAAGTTTGGAACTACCAACTCTTCCTAGAGCTGGCCCCCTGGCCAAATTGAGCAATCAGGGGATAAGGGCCTTACTCGGGGAGGTGACCAAGAACCCAATGGTCACTCTGACAGAGCTTCAGAGTTCCTCTGTGGAGATGGGAGAACCTTCCAGAAGGACCACCATCTTGGTAGCACTCCACCAATTAGGCCTTTATGCTAGTGGCCAGACGGAAATCACTCCTCAGTAAAAGGCACATGACAGCCCGCTTGGAGTTTGCCAATAGGCACCTAGCCACCGTGTTAGCTACTGTGCCTCTACACCTGCATTGCTTGCTGTTTGGGGTTTTAGGCTGGGTTTCTGTACAGCACTTTGTAACATAAGGTGATGTAAGAAGGGCTTTCTAAATTTGATTGATTAACTTAACGAACTCTCAGACCATGAGAAACAAGCTTCTCTGGTCTGATGAAACCAAGATTAAACTCTTTGGACTGAATGTCAGGCGTCACGTCTGGAGGAAACATGGCACCATCCCTACGGTGAAGCGTTTTTCAGCCGTAGGGACTGGGAGACTAGTCAGAATCGAGGGGAAAATGAACGACGCAAAGTACAGAGTTTCTTGATGAAAACCTGCTCCAGAGCTCCAGGTTCACCTTCCAACAGGACAACGACCGCAAGGCTGAGTTAGAGCACTCTATATGCATTTGGGTCCCAAGGTTTTTATATGACCAATCATATTGAGTGGTTCCAATGACAAATTTGACACGAGCCATCTGTCACTTGTGACTTTCCTCAGCAAAGATGGCTGACAAAACATTACAGTGGAAGCAAATGTAAGTTGTCATAACGAGTCAAGCAAAACATTTACAATTGAGAGGAATATGTTAATGTAGAGACAAACGATTGTGCAGATTTTTTTGTCAAGCTAATTTACGAAAATTGCTATTTATCTAGTTAGCTGACTAGCTAACATTAGCCAGCTAGTGTGATATGAGGATGAAATTGTAATTTGTGTTTGTTTTGGACTCCTGAGACAACCAGCAAACCAGGCTGTCTTGTGAAACAGTGGATGTAAAGAATATCGCTAGCTGAAGCATTTTCTGCAAATTGAATGTACACTTGTTTAAGTTTGCCTTGCTTATATTTGCCATGCAATGCAGCTAAAGTAACATGGCTATTTATTTCCTTATTGTGTAGTGGAGGATAAAAATAACTATGGATGTGTAGCTAGCTACAGTATGTAGCCGATCTGTGTATGGACCCTAAAGCGTTTGGTATGAATATTATTTCAGAACCTATTAACCTCAGCTATCATAGTTGTATCGACTTCAAGTTTGAATGGCATTAAAGCCTATGGATTGAGTAGAATATAATATTTACATGTACTGTATTACCACGCATGAGATCCCCACATTGTAGCCTGTACATTGAATATATTCACTGCTCATGTCCTCTTCCTTAGCAAGTAAAGGTGCATTTCAGGTATGAATCTCTGACATTTTCTCAGTCATTTCCAATACCAGGTGTATCAAACTCCATTCTTTGAATGATTGTGTCTGCATGAATGTATTACAATTATACACCTGGTACATCAGTGATTACACATTGTAACTATGCAGTAGACTAGAAACATGAAATAGGTAAAGGCTGATTTGTAATTAACATACAGAAAATACAGTACACTACACTACCTATGCTTATCTAACTCCCGTCATCTGCATTAATCTGAGGACTCAGGATAGCACACCCAACTACCTCATCACCATATTATTACTTACCCTCTTGCACCCCAGTATCTCTACCTGCACAGCTATCACTCCAGTATTAATGCTAAATTGTAATTATTTCACCTCTATGGCCTACCTCCCTACTCTTCTACATTTGCACACACTGTACATAGATTTTTCTACTATATTGTGCTATGGACTGTACGTTTGTAACTTGTTTTTGTCGCACTGCTTTGCTTTATCTTGGGCAGGTCGCAGTTGTAAATGAGAACTTGTTCTCAACTGGCCTACCTGGTTAAATAGAGGTAGTATTTCAATGAGATACTTAATTTCAACCAGTGGAGAACGTGAAATGCTTTATTTAAAGTTCATTGTTCATGAGTTATAAATACATACATTATACATTTTTAATTTAATATCATAAATACAAGTTCAATCTGTACGTAATGCACATGGTGTGCATTATAAAGAAAGAGGTGGGGAGAGGGGTGTAGAAGACAGAAAAGTGGTAAAACAGAGGAACAGTGAGGACAGCATATGATTAATGAATCAGTGCTGCCCTAATATTCTCTCAGTTCATCACAATTACATAGAGTCTCTAGCGGTGTCTCCTAACCAGCCTTGGGCTCCCAGTCGGCCCAACGGTTATCTCAAGAGTGGTTGAACTGGCGATGGCGGGACTGGCTTCCTCTCTCACATCAAAACATACCTGCAGATGGATAGAGAGCATGATTAAGATCTCTGTATTTCAATGTAAAGCATCTTTACTAATACTTTGTGTTGACCAGACCAAGTGACCTCTCAACTATGATCATGCTGTGCCCTCGGTCAGCCAGTTCAGATGCGGGAGGGGTTCACCAACACAGCTGATATAACCTAGTGGATTTAGGGAGATGGATGAAGTGAAGGAGAGAGACTGTTATTGAGAAAATAAGGTAGTTAAAGACAAGACACTGTTCAACAGGAATGTGTGTGTAGTCTCCCCTGGTGTCCACACTAAGTGGCTACAGAGTACTGTATGCTAAAAAACAGACACATGGACAAACAAAGATAATATAATTATTGGACTTTTACATTACCAGGTCAAATGAATACATAAATACCACTTGAAGTTTGATGACTTGATCATTTGAATCAGTTGTGTAGTGTTAAGGCAACAGCTGGTGAGGTGTCAGGTTCGCCTCTGTACTTAAAGGGCGATTATTCCAACTCTGAAATGCTGCAGATCTGCCCACAGACAAGGTATGAACATGGCAGCTAGCCTAGTGGTTAGAGTGTAAGGTTGCTAGATCGAACCCCTGAGCTGACAAGGTAAAAATCTGTCGATCTGCCCCTGAACAAGACCTTTTACCCACTGTTTCTAGGATGTCATTGTAAATATGAATTTGTTCTTAACCGCTCTGGCATATGGTGGGACGGTAGCGTCCCACCTCACCAACAGCCAGTGAAAGTGCAGGGTGCCAAATTCAAAACACAAATCTCAATTAAAATTTCTCAAGCATACAAGTATTTTACATCATTAAAGATACAATTCATTAATCCAGCCACAGTGTCTGATTTCAAAAAGGCTTTACAGCAAAAGCACCACAAACAATTATGTTAGGTCACAACCAAGTCAGAAAAACAGCCATTTTTCCAGCCAAAGAGAGGGAGTCAAAAAGCACAAATAGTGATTCATTTTATCTCTAACCTTTGATGATCTTCATCAGATGACACTCATAGGACTTCATGTATGTTGTTCGCTAAAGTGTATATTTATATAAAAAAAATCTAATTTTACATTGGCGCGTTAGATTCAGTAGTTCTAAAACACGCAGTGATTGTGCAGAGAGCCAAATCAATTTACAGAAATACTCATAAATGTTGATGAAAATACAAGTGTTATAAATGGAATTAGAGATATACTTCTCCTTAATGGCCCTGACTTTATGATATAACTCTTCATCTGACATATCAGAATAGCATTCTCTGATAGACAGTGTTCTTTCATCCTTCTGTAAAAAAAGCTAACCATTACACTGTCATGATTTATGATTAAATATCAACTATGAAACAAATAGGGCATGGCTTACGAGTTGCCATGAAAGAAAGTTAGATGAATTCAACTGAATATGGCGAGAACAGGCATTCGTAGCTAAATGTTTTTGGTTAGCTTGAAAATAATAATTGCATGATTTATCATTCTACGGTATGTATGTATGTAATATAGTAGAATGTTATGAACCGACACTGAATCGTAGGAGCTAACTACTAGCTATGTAGAAGCTGGATGGAAGAAGGCCCAGTGCTGCTTACCTGAGATGCCATCACACAGTCCTTTGTAGGTGTCCGCTATGACTTCCTTTGTGTTGGAAAGAAAGGCTGAACAGTATTGGTTGAAGCCAAAATGGCCAAAATGGAGGGTGGTTGATAACAAAATTCTAATGGAGTTGTGTTCAAATACATTTTTTCTTCTCTAAATATTTTTGTGGAATAAAATGCATAATGTTTTGCGCTCCATTACAAAATATTTGATATAAAAAAAAACGTTTACTTTGTAGCCTTGTTTTTGCTTTCAGAACAATTATTTGATTGAAAAGAAAGTTTCGCTCTTGACAAAATGACACAAATGTACATCCATAATATATAACATTTTGCCTGTGAATAACCACACCTTCATACAAACTTGCTATGCAGAATTCTTGACGCACAACCGAAGGTGCTCCCATATGCTGCCAGCACACCCACAAGAGACCCACTCAGGCGGAGAATGACGTGTAGAAGAGGGCGAGGAACAATTATTTGTAGCAAGTTGAGGAGGGGGACTAATAACTGAACAGACTATTCAACCTTTACTAAAGAATAGTCTAATAGATGGGCTAGGTGCTTTTGGGTCCCAATGCACTACTGTGTCTCTAACTGACAATGAATGGGCAATATAAACCAAATAATAAACTGATAAATGTGCACAACTTCAAATGGAACAAGCAGGGAGCAGGTTTCGAACCCTCATCCTCATCATTCTTGCCCGAAGTCCAGCGTGCTATCAACTGTGTACCAAAAGCATGGTCAAGCCACAGAGTTGCGCGTCCTTGTGGTAGCTTGCTACTCAATGTAATAAAGTAATGACTTTTCAAATAAGATACCTTACACGTTATGTTGGTTGACAATTTGTTAGCCACACTGTCCTTACAAAGCACATAGCTAACATACCGGTACATACTGTTGTAATGATATGCTATCTACCTAACGTTAGTAGTTATACATCAAACTTGCCAGTATATTTACTATAGGCTAACTACCCAACATTTATTGACTTGATTATTCCCGTCATTCTTAGCTTAGCTAAATGGTATAGTAGTTGTGCGTTCTCAATGGACATTCGGGTGCTTTCGTAAATTCGCTCTGGCTATCTTCTCCGATTTCAAAACACTCTCGTCTGAGTGTACCAGAGCGCAGAATAATGAATTTATGAGTGCTCAACACCTGTTGAATATGACCGGTGTCAGTAAACGTCGGCAAAATAAAGCATAATTAAATTTTTTCCAGCAGCACAGTTACAGTCACCAATGCTCTGGTTAACACAAAAGTGCCTAACCAGCTCTGCTAGGGCGAGTAAAATGGTCATAGTGGTCTCATTTGTGTCTGGAAGTTGCTAGCAAGCTAGCCAACATTAGCTTGGGTGCCGTTGTAAGGCCAGAACACTCAAATCAACCCTACTCCTCGGCCTGAACGTCCAGTGTGCTCTCCAAGAGCGAAACAGTCTGAATTTACAAAACGGACAGTGCTCTGAATTTATGAGCTCAGGCACTCCAGATTGAATTTAAAAACACACCGAAAGTCAAAAAATGTCTAACTAGAAATGTATTATGCAAACTAGCTGTTACGAATCCCTTTGGCCCGGCAGTCTAGGGGGGGATGGAAAGGAGACTCGTAACATAACTCATGCAAAGTATAATAGTGAAAAAGTAACAGTGAGAACGAAAAACCACAGACAACTAAATTACAGTCAAACACTCACGGTTTATTTTTAAACACACGGTAAAGGGGGGCGGGAAAAGGGGCTGAGTTCGACCCAAGAAAATAAACAAATTTCCCAAAACTAGACTAGCCTACTTCAATACAGCTAACCAAAAATACAGCGGGTGGTCCACCCAGTTCTAACTAGGGTATTTAAACAAAGTATTCCTATGGGTAGTGTATCCCCATGGGCGACTTGTCTTCGTACCCCCTTTTCCCACCATCAAACAGTCAATCACCGTAACAAAACAATACTCACATAATTCCAGACAAATGTGAAATGTATGAACAACAACCAAAAGAGAGCTCAGTCCAAAGAGCGCGATATAGCGAGAGATTGAGACACAGAGAGATTGAAGCACAGAGAGATCAAGCTCTAGAGAAAACAACTGACTGGGTTTTTAAACCAATGGAAAGGGGATGTGATTGGAAACAGGAGAAGGTGTGTCTTCAGATTGATGACTGAATGGGGAATGATGATTGGTGACTGATTGGTGACACCTGTGAATAGGGGAGAAGGAAAGAAAATACACACACAGGATACCTGTATCCATAACACTTGCTATCAAGAGGTTGCATAGCCACAGAATCAACTTCCAGTAGAAAAGTTGAGAAGGCAAAGAGCAAGTACGCTCAAATGAAAGTTTGGTTACACTACAATTAGTGTGTGGAAATGTTATGCCTCTTAGATATTAATTTAGAATCCTCTTATGCTGTAGCCTACTCCCGACCGTCATGTTGTACAGCGCCATATTTTCCATTCTATCCTAATGGAAACCCTGAGGGTTTCATTTTCCTTTTTTTCTAGAAACACCATAATATTAATCAAATGAATTAAGCCTAATTTCTTAAAATCAACCCCATAAACTATGTTATTACAAAAAATATTTTATATTCTCTGGTAATGCCCATATGGAAGACTATCAAATGCTTCTCAAAGATGACCTCTGGTGGTCAAACTAGCACTAACTCACATTAACAGAAAAAATGGCTGACAAATAATTAATGTGCCACAGAATGCTGCAGCAGCCCACAACTGGTGCTGCAGTACGATGCAACTTTTAGGAGGAAGGAGGAACCACTGTATGTCACTAGACTGTCTTATACACTGAGTATACAAAGCATTACGAACACCTGCTCTCAATATTAGGAAGGTGTTCAACGGGTGGGTAATGTGGTATCAGGCTTGGAGACTACAGATGACCTACACTCTCCAAAAGAAGGTGCTAGTTAGTACCAAAAAGTGGTTCTTCATTTGTTCCACATAGGGGAACCCTTTTTGGGCTGCTGTGGACAACCTTTTCTCTATCAGTTTTTTGAATAACCATTTGTATGGTTACTCGAACCTTCATTACACTGTAAATATTAAGTTACTGTATTTTCAGGTATTATTTCTGTAAGGGACAGTATGCTGCTGTATTCTGATTACTTGGGAGTTAACCTTACTTGGGATATGAAATCAAAACCTCTTGGTTGCCAGCAACCAAGCTAAGACTTCCCTGCTATGCCACTGGGTCTCTGGGTAGAGATTGAGATTGTTAAATGATTAGAATCACTAGATATTCTGTCATTTGTCCCTTTCATTTGAACCCTTTTGGGTGCGACGTAGAAGCCTTAGATCTTTTAGGACCATCTCACAAGGAACCCTGGTTTTGTTTTTGTTTTGTCCCTGTAGGGCAGGGTCCATGAACTAGATTCAGACGTTTTTTTATTCAGAGAATGGTCAGAGGGCCAGAACATAATTACAAATAATTTGTAGACTGCAAATTGATCAGATATAATATCTGACCAAAACATAATAATTTCTAAGCTTGATTACATTTGTATACGATCACATATCTCTCTCTATTATGTGTGGGAATACTTTGTAACAGATTTACAAAATTAAAGTCACTTGGAACTGATTTGCTGGTGTTTTGACAGTCTGTAAATACATACATAAAAAAAATAGGCTCAGAAACTGTGGGAGCAAATGAAATCACCTGCGTGCCAAATTCAGCACACGGGCCGCCGGTTGGGGAACCCAGCTGTTTTGGAACCCAGCTGTTTTGGGACCCAATTGGATTATACTGTATGTAAAACCCTCTCATGAAGAACCCTCTGTAATTTGTCCTTATGGGGATGCCATTTTAGATGCCACCTACAACCCTTTGATTTGTCCCTGTAGAGCAGTGGTTCCCAAACCTTTCATAGTCCCGTACCCCTTCAAACATTCAGCCTCAAGCTGCGTACCCCCTCTAACACCTGGGTCAGCGCACTCTCAAATGTTGTTTTTTGCCATCGTTGTAAGCCTGCCACACCTAGATTCAGATCATTCAGGCGAAAAAACATCACCCAGATAGGACAACAGTTCAGTTGTAGTTCTGACTATTCCATTTAAGAGATGAATATCACTCCAGCAGGAAAATCAAATGATCTGCACCTTATTGTGATATTTATTGATAATGACCTATAGGATACTTCAGATGTGCCTATGGCACACACTGTTAGGTACTCACCTGGTACTGGTCAGTACCTTTAAGGGTACATGTGCACAAAATGTAGTATAATAGTGCAAATTTCTACCCAATATATACAAGGTACAATCATTAATGTACTTTGAAATGTAAATCAAATCAAATCAAATCAAATCAAATCAAATTTTATTTGTCACATACACATGGTTAGCAGATGTTAATGCGAGTGTAGCGAAATGCTTGTGCTTCTAGTTCCGACAATGCAGCAACAACGAGCAAGTAATCTAACCAACAATTCCAAAAAAAAACTACTGTCTTATACACAGTGCAAGGGGATAAAGAATATGCACATAAGGACACACGAATGAGTGATGGTACAGAGCAGCATAGGCAAGATACAGTAGATGATATCGAGTACAGTATATACACATGAGATAAGTATGTAAACCAAGTGGCATAGTTAAAGTGGCTAGTGATACATGTATTACATAAGGATGCAGTCGATGATATAGAGTACAGTATCAACGTATGCATATGAGATGAACAATGTAGGGTAAGTAACATTATATAAGGTAGCATTGTTTAAAGTGGCTAGTGATATATTTACATAATTTCCCATCAATTCCCATGATTAAAGTGGCTGGAATAGAGTCAGTGTCATTGACAGTGTGTTGGCAGTAGCCACTCAATGTTGGTGGTGGCTGTTTAACAGTCTGATGGCCTTGAGATAGAAGCTGTTTTTCAGTCTCTCGGTCCCAGCTTTGATGCACCTGTACTGACCTCGCCTTCTGGATGACAGCGGGGTGAACAGGCAGTGGCTCGGGTGGTTGATGTCCTTGATGATCTTTATGGCCTTCCTGTAGCATCGGGTTGTGTAGGTGTCCTGGAGGGCAGGTAGTTTGCCCCCGGTGATGCGTTGTGCAGACCTCACTACCCTCTGGAGAGCCTTTGAGGGCGGTGCAGTTGCCATACCAGGCGGTGATACAGCCCGCCAGGATGCTCTCGATTGTGCATCTGTAGAAGTTTGTGAGTGCTTTTGGTGACAAGCCGAATTTCTTCAGCCTCCTGAGGTTGAAGAGGCGCTGCTGCGCCTTCCTCACGATGCTGTCTGTGTGAGTGGACCAATTCAGTTTGTCTGTGATGTGTATGCCGAGGAACTTAAATTGCTACCCTCTCCACTACTGTTCCATCGATGTGGATGGGGGGTGTTCCCTCTGCTGTTTCCTGAAGTCCGTGCAATGTGGTGCGTAGTGCGTGCAATGTGCTGGCATCACTACATTAGCATACTTGGGGGCATGGTTTGAAATAAGTTGTATTTGTTCCAACCGTTAGTGGAAGTGTTGTACCCGTTTCAGTGGTTTTATCATTATGTTGATGGAGGTTGAGCAGATAATTTGTTTTATTCAGGAGTGGCACTGTTAAGAGGTTACTGTGCAGTTTCCAGTAAATTAATTGAAGTTAGTTGCCATGAATTTTATGTTTCATTTTATGTTTCAATAATTTATTGGGAGGTCAGTTGGCTGTCAACCAAGAGGCTGAGGCCAGGTGAGGCAGATTCCTAAGTGTGCTCACCAGAAAGAATGCTTAATAGTTGTCAAGCTAACGTAATGACTTTCCTGTGTTTTACGTACAGTATATTTCCACACTATGAGGTTGGAATAATACTGTGAAATTGTGAAAATTATGGTAATGCCCTTTTCGTGTAAGAGTTGTTTGAAAAGATTACCAGAAATTGGCCCTAATCTATGGATTTCACATGACTGAGCAGGGGTGCAGTAATGGCTATAGGTCCACCCACTTGGGAGCCAGGCCCAACCAATCAGAATATGTTGTTTTTTTTAACCACAAAACGGCTTTATTACAGACAGAAATACTCATCAGCACTGCCCCTCCCCCACCTCAGACGATCCCGCAAGTGAAAAAGTTGGATGTTGGATGTGGAGGCCCTGGGCTGGTGTGGTTACATGTGGTCTGTGGTTTCGAGGCCAGTTGGATGTGGAGGCCCTGGGCTGGTGTGGTTACATGTGGTCTGTGGTTTCGAGGCCAGTTGGATGTGGAGGCCCTGGGCTGGTGTGGTTACATGTGGTCTGTGGTTTCGAGTCCAGTTGGATGTGGAGGCCCTGGGCTGGTGTGGTTACATGTGGTCTGTGGTTTCGAGGCCAGTTGGATGTGGAGGCCCTGGGCTGGTGTGGTTACATGTGGTCTGTGGTTTCGAGGCTAGTTGGATGTGGAGGCCCTGGGCTGGTGTGGTTACATGTGGTCTGTGGTTTTGAGGCCAGTTGGATGTGGAGGCCCTGGGCTGGTGTGGTTACATGTGGTCTGTGGTTTTGAGGCCAGAGGCCAGTTGGATGTGGAGGCCCTGGGCTGGTGTGGTTACATGTGGTCTGTGGTTTCGAGGCCAGTTGGATGTGGAGGCCCTGGGCTGGTGTGGTTACATGTGGTCTGTGGTTTTGAGGCCAGTTGGATGTGGAGGCCCTGGGCTGGTGTGGTTACATGTGGTCTGTGGTTTCGAGGCCAGTTGGATGTGGAGGCCCTGGGCTGGTGTGGTTTACATGTGGTCTGTGGTTTCGAGAGCGGTTGGATGTGGAGGCCCTGGGCTGGTGTGGTTACATGTGGTCTGTGGTTTCGAGGCCAGTTGGATGTGGAGGCCCTGGGCTGGTGTCGTTACATGTGGTCTCGAGGCCAGTTGGATGTCGAGGCCCTGGGCTGGTGTGGTTACATGTGGTCTGTGGTTTCGAGGCCAGTTGGATGTGGAGGCCCTGGGCTGGTGTGGTTACACGTGGTCTGTGGTTTTGAGGCCAGTTGGATGTGGAGGCCCTGGGCTGGTGTCGTTACATGTGGTCTCGAGGCCAGTTGGATGTGGAGGCCCTGGGCTGGTGTGGTTACACGTGGTCTGTGGTTTTGAGGCCAGTTGGATGTGGAGGCCCTGGGCTGGTGTCATTACATGTGGTCTCGAGGCCAGTTGGATGTGGAGGCCCTGGGCTGGTGTGGTAACACGTGGTCTGTGGTTTTGAGGCCAGTTGGATGTGGAGGCCCTGGGCTGGTGTGGTTTACATGTGGTCTGTGGTTTCGAGGCCAGTTGGATGTGGAGGCCCTGGGCTGGTGTCGTTACATGTGGTCTCGAGGCCAGTTGGATGTCGAGGCCCTGGGCTGGTGTGGTTTACATGTGGTCTGTGGTTTCGAGGCCAGTTGGATGTCGAGGCCCTGGGCTGGTGTGGTTTACATGTGGTCTGTGGTTTCGAGGCCAGTTGGATGTGGAGGCCCTGGGCTGGTGTCGTTACATGTGGTTTCGAGGCCAGTTGGATGTGGAGGCCCTGGGCTGGTGTGGTTTACATGTGGTCTGTGGTTTCGAGGCCAGTTGGATGTGGAGGCCCTGGGCTGGTGTCGTTACATGTGGTCTCGAGGCCAGTTGGATGTTGAGGCCCTGGGCTGGTGTGGTTACATGTGGTCTGTGGTTTCGAGGCCAGTTGGATGTGGAGGCCCTGGGCTGGTGTGGTTACACGTGGTCTGTGGTTTTGAGGCCAGTTGGATGTGGAGGCCCTGGGCTGGGCTGTCGGTTACATGTGGTTTGGTTTCGAGGCCAGTTGGATGTGGAGGCCCTGGGCTGGTGTGGTTTACATGTGGTCTGTGGTTTCGAGGCCAGTTGGATGTGGAGGCCCTGGGCTGGTGTACACGTGGTCATGTGGTCTCGAGGCCAGTTGGATCTGGAGGCCCTGGGCTGGTGTCGTTACATGTGGTTTCGAGGCCAGTTGGATGTACTGCCAAATTTGTTAAAAAAGACGTTGGAAGCGACTTATGGATGAAATAATGTCATTCAATTCTGTGGTTACAGCTCTGTTGGACATTCCTGTAGTCAGCATGCCAATCCCATGCTCCCTTAAAACTTGAGACATCTGTGGCATTGTGCTGTGTGTTTTACTGCATATTTTTTAGAGTGACCTTTTATTGTCCCCAGAACAAGTTGCACCTGTGGAATGATCATGCTGTTTAATCAGCTTCTTGATATGCCACACCTGTCAGGCTGATGGATTAACTTGGCAAAGGAGAAATTCTCACTAATAGTGATATAAACAAATTTGTGCACAGAATTGGAGAGAAATACACTTTTTGTGCTTTTTATTTCAGCTCATGAAACATTGGACCAACACTTTACATGTTGCGTTTATATTTTTGTTCGGTATAGTCTAGTGGAGTGGGTTGAGAGCGTCCATATCACCAACAAACTATCATGGTCCAAACACACCAAGACTGTCGTGAAGAGAGCCCGACAAAACCTTTTCCCCCTCAGGAGACTGAAAAGATTTGGCATGGTTCCCCAGATCCTCAAAAAGTTCTACAGCTGCACCATCGAGAGCATACTGACCGGTTGCATCACCGCCTGGTATGGCAACTGCTCGGCATCTGACCGTAAGGCACTACAGAGGATAGTGCATACGGCCCAGTACATCACTGGGGCCAAGCTTCCTACCATCCAGGACCTATATACTAGGCGGTTTAAGAGAATCATCAAAGTCATAAACTGTGCTCTCTGCTACCGCACAGCAAGCGGTACCAGAGTGCCAAGTCAAGGACCAAAAGGCTCCTTAACACCTTCTACCCCCAAGCCATAAGTCTGCTGAACAATACATCAAATGGCCACCCGGACTATTTACATGCCCCCCTCCCCTACATTACCCCAACCTACATGTACAAAATAACTTGACTAACCTGTACCCCCGCACATTGACTAAGGAACCGGTACCCCTTGTATATAGCCTCTTTATTGTTTTGGTTGTGTTACTTTTTATTTTACTATTTTTACTTTAGTTTATTTATTAAATCTTTTCTAACTCTTTCTTGAACTGTAACATTTCACCATACAACACCTGTTGTATTCGTACCATGTGATAAATACAATTTGATTTATCTTGTAATCAGTAAAGTTCAGTTAAAGCACAGTAAGTTATTGGCTGCTAATTGCAAATAAGTTACTAGCAGTTACTGGGTATTCAATCAAATTTCCGCCAAATGTATTTACATCAGCCGATGTCACAAAGTGCTATACAGAAACCCAGCCTGCACCACGCCTAACAGCAAGCAATGTAGATGTAGAATCATGGTTAAGTTACTGTGACGTTTTAATTTAGTGACAGCTAGTTGCTAGTTAGGTAGTACAAAATTCACCGCAGCTTCCAGGCAACTAACTGCCATTAAGGTCATGTGAAATGTACAGTAACCCCTTAACAGTGCAGGTCTGTATTGTCACATGCTTTGCAAATATGTCAGAACTGACAGTGTGAAAAGAGGTGCTCAACCTTTGACAACATAACAATCAACCACTTAAAGACATGCTCCATTACATTTGGTGACTAGTTAGTATTTTTTAAACCCCCTGCTTTTGGTGGAATTTGTCAATTTGCATAATCTATGACCAGAATTACTGTCAATAAGCCACAAAATCCCTAGTTTGAAAGTGACTTTTTATGGAAGCTGTGCTGCGTGATTTTCCCTACATTTCCCCCCATGCGGGCCAGCCACCTAGCAATTTGAGTTCCAGCCAATGAGATTCAGACCCTCACCATTTGAGTGACAGCTACAAAAAATTGAAAACAGCAGAGTGAGATAGATGGAGCGTTTACTTATTGCACATACGTGATGTAGTACTCAATTTTCGGGGACCACTTTTGGCTCATGGACGCTACTTTCAGGAGTACTGGCTAAAAGTATACAACAGATTCCCTTTAAACTGGTACAACACTTCCACTGACGGTTGGCATAAATACACACAATTTAGTAACTTGTTGTTTATTGTACTTTCACTGCAACCAGTAGTCTAGTCTGTGTGTATCGTACAATTACAGGATCTTTTTAACACTGTAGCATTTCATGGCATAAAGGAAACCATGGTGGAGAGGGAAAGAACAGGATGGTTTTTCACAATCATCAGAAGTGTAAATAACCCTTCCTGATGTGCAAAAAATTTATATTGTTACACATATCACCCTCACCCCTGATAAAGAACCCCTCGAGTGTGTGTCGTGACCTGGCTGTCCCAAGGGGACATAGAAAGAGTTTATTCAGGTTGTGGAATATGTAGGAGCCAGAGATTGAGCCACAGGTGCCTGCATGCCTATAACACTGGAGAGAACAGGTTTTTCCCACCCATAGCCTTAGAGAACCGGTAGCTATACTGACATGTTACGAAATAAACAAGTTATGAAGATGGCTGTGGATGTTTTATCTGATTTTGGATTCCTGACAAAGGGTGCTTCTATGTGTGTGTTTTCTCAAACCTACTAAACATGCTCAAATGAGGATGCATATTTAGTCTATGTTTGAAAAGTTGTGTAGAGACTATTAGAGCAAGAGAAGAGTCTTGTGTATTACTGCACAGAATCCTAATGTGAAATGTATGAAGGCAGATACTATGTGGCCCTCGATGGCCAAGCCTTGTCGAGACAACTAGTGTTCTGACAACGCTTTTCTGAGACAATTCTGACCTCTACTGGTATGACTGCTAACTGTCCTCCTTTTCTTCCTTACAGTGCTCAGAAGCTCAATGTAAGTATAGTCTTTTCCACTTGTAAAATTTTGAATCTGAAGTAAATATATTATTTAGATAGTTGATTCATAATTCAAAGTACACTTAATTTTAACGTTCCAGAAACATAGCCAAGGCACATGTTATTCAAACATGTACGGTATATAATATCCAAATAAGTCCTGATTTTGTTTCCCTCTACCCTGAACTCTCCTACCATTTTAGGCACTCCCTGTACTAATTTCAAAGGTGTTGTAACACACATAGACAGTACTGATCAGGTAGATTCCAACTGCAGCTTGAGCACTGGCAATGCATCAGTTCCCTCCAACTTAACTACCAATGTCCTGAATAAAAACCAAAACTTCAACTGCTGCTGCACAACAAGTGAGTATTTTACACTAAGAGCTGGTTTTGACCATGATTAAGTCTTGTCCTGGACTCAAAATAACTTTCAATGTTGATCCTGACAAGATCTCCTTAAACAACTGTGGTTTTTTATAACGGTTGTCTTCTTTCTACTAAATCTTTATGGCACCTCCTTAATGCCTTCCTACCCTATGTTTTATGTTAATGGCTCTTACTCACAACACCTACTTCTGTAGTAATTCCAGAAATATTTATTTACTCTCTCCCCCACCCACCTCTCTTGCATGCACAGTGCCTGAAGTCATCATGAACCTTACAGCCTCTGAAATCACAACAGCATCTGTGTCTCTGAGCTGGACTGAACCATTCGGAAACAGATCCTTCTACAGAGTAGAATGGACTGATGGCAATACCAGTGGCAGTCAGAATACCCCAGAAACCTCTTATAATGTTACTGCTCTCACTCCTGGAGTGCAGTACCTCTTCACAGTCACTGCAGTGGCTGGAGATAACACAACTGTAGGACAGAGCAAGACAGTTTCTAAGTATACAAGTAAGTAACTCAGATACTTTAGTGTTGGATTGTTTCAATGCCACAGATACTATTTGTATTCATTTATACGTTACTTGTTTGGATCCAAGAACGTGATGATTTGAAAGTTGCCATGTCTTTCTGCAATGAGACATTTCAGATGATTTTTGCCCAATAGAAATTAATGGTAAATAATGTATTATGTCATCTTGTAGTCACTTTTATTATAAATAAGAATAGAATATGTTTCTAAACACTTCTACATTAATGTGGATGCTATCATGATTACAGATAGTCCTGAATGAATTGTGAATAATTATGAGTGAGGAACTTAGACGCACAACATTTATACCCCTCCCTCCAAAAATGCTTACCTCCCCTGTTACTGTAATGGTGAGATGTTAGCATGCCATGGGGGTATGATACTGTATTTATGCATCTGTAACATTCTCACTCATCATTATTCATGATTAATTCAGGATTTTCCATAATCATGGTAGCATCCACATGAATGTAGAAGTGTTAAGAAATACGCTATATATACAAAAGTATGTGGACAACCCTTCAAATAAATGGATTTGGCTATTTCAGCCACACCTGTTGCTGACAGGTACAGTTGAAGTCGGAAGTTTACATACACTTAGATTGGAGTCATTATAACTCGTTTTTCAACCACTCCAAAAATGTCTTGTAAACAAACTATACTTTTGGCAAGTCGGTTACGGAATCTACCTTGTGCATGACACAAGTAATTTTTCCAACAATTGTTTACAGACAGATTATTTCACTTATAACTCACTGTATCACAATTCCAGTGGGTCAGAAGTTAACATACACTACGTTGACTGTGCCTTTAAACAGCTTGGAAAATTCCAGAAAATGATGTCATGGCTTTAGAGGCTTCTAATAGGCTAATTGACATAATTTGAGTCAATTGGAGGTGTATTTGAGATGAATTTCAAGGCCTACCTTCATACTCAGTGTCTCTTTGCTTGACATCATGGTAAAATCAAAAGAAATCAGCCAAGACCTCAGAAAACAATTTGTGGACCTCCACAAGTCTGGTTCATCCTTGGAGGCAATTTCCAAACACCTGAAGGTACCATGTTCATCTGTACAAACAATAGTACGCAAGTATAAACACCATGGGACCACGCAGCCGTCATACTACTCAGGAAGGAGACGCGTTCTGTTTCCTAGAGATGAAGTACTTTGGTGCGAAAAGTGTAAATCAGTCTCAGAACAACAGCAAAGGACCTTGTGAAGATGCTGGAGGAAACGGGTACAAAAGTATCTATATCCACAGTAAAACAAGTCCTATATTGACAGCAAGGAAGAAGCCACTGCTTAAAAACCGCCATAAAAAAGCCAGACTACGGTTTGCAACTGCACATGGGGACAAAGATCTTACTTTTTGGAGAAATGTCCTCTGGTCTGATGAAACAAAAACAGAACTGTTTGGCCATAATGACCATTGTTATGTTTGGAGGAAAACGGGGGAGGCTTGCAAGCCAAAGAACATCCCAACCGTGAAGCACGGGGGTGGCAGCATCATGTTGTGGGAGTGCTTTGCTGCATGAGGGACTGGTGCACTTCACAAAATAGATGGCATCATGAGGTAGGAAAATGATGTGGATATATTGAAGCAACATCTCAAGACGTCAGTCAGAAATTTAAAGCTTGGTCGCAAATGGGTCTTCTAAATGGACAATGACCCCAAGCACACTTCCAAAGTTGTGGCAAAATGGCTTAAGGACAACAAAGTCAAGGTATTGGAGTGGCCATCACAAAGCCCTGACCTCAATCCCATAGAAAATGTGTGTGCAGAACTGAAAAAGCATGTGTGAGCAAGGAGGCCTGCAAACCTGACTCAGTTACACCAGCTCTGTCAGGAGGAAGGGGCCAATATCCACCCAACTTACTGTGGGAACCATGTGGAAGGCTACCCAAAATGTTTGACCCAAGTTAAACAATTTAAAGGCAATGCTACCAAATACTAATTGAGTGTATGTAAACGTTTGACCCACTGTGAATGTGATGAAAGAAATAAAAGCTGAAATAAATCATTCTCTCTACTATTATTCTGACATTTCACATTCTTAAAATGAAGTGGTGATCCTAACTGACCTAAGACAGGGCATTTTTACTAGGATTAAATGTCAGGAATTGTGAAAAACTGAGTTTAAATGTATTTGGCTAAGGTGTATGTAAACGTCCAACTTCAGCTGTATATAAAATCGAGCACACAGCCATAGACCAACATTGGCAGTAGAAAGGCCTTGCTGAAGAGCTCAGTGACTTCCAAAGTGTCATCGTCATAGGATGCCACCTTTCCAACTTATCAGTTAGTCAAATGCCTTCCCTGAGAGACCTGCCCCGGGTCAATTGTAGGTGCTGTTATTGTAAAGTGGAAACGCCTAAGAGCAACAACGGCTCAGCCGCCAAGTGGTAGGACACACAAGATAACCCAAGATAGCCTAAGATAACCATGCACAATGCCAAGCGTCTGCTGAAGTGGAGTAAAGCTCGCCGCCATTGGACTCTGGAGCAGTGGAAACATGTTCTCTGGAGTGATGAATCACGCTTCAGCATCTGGCAGTCCGACAGACAAATATGGTTTTGGAGGATGCCAGGAGAACGCTACCTGCCCCAATGCATAGTGCCAACTCTAAAGTTTGGTGGAGGAGGAATAATGGTCTGGGGCTGTTTTTCATTGTTCGGGCTAGGCCCCTTAGTTCCAGTGAAGGGAAATCTTAACACTACAGTATACAATGACATTATAGACGGTTCTGTGCTGCCAACTTCGTCGCAACAGATTGGGGAAGGCCCTTTCCTGTTTCAGCATGACAAAGCCCCTGTGCACAAAGCGAGGTCCATACAGAAATGGTTTTTCAAGATCGGTGTAGAAGTATTTGACTGGCCTGCACAGATCCCTGACCTCAACCCCATTGAACACCTTTGGGATGAATTGGAACGCGAACTGCGAGACAGGCCTCATCGCCCAACATCAGTGCTCGACCTCACTAATGCTCTTGTCGCTGACTGGAAGAAAGTGCCCAAGCAATGTTCCAAGATCTAGTGGAAAGTCTTCTCAGAAGAGTGGAGGCTGATATAGCAGCAAAGGGGGGTCAACTCCATATTAATGCCCATGATTTTGGAATTAGATGTTTGACGAGCAGGTGTCCACTTACTTTTGGTCATGTCGTGTATATTCTATTCTTAGTTACAATAAAAGTGACTCCAAAATGACGTAATACATTAATTATCATTCATTTCTATTAGGCACAAAATAATCTGAAACACAACCAAAACAAATAGTAAATGCATCCAACAAATTTTTAAAGTCACAACCTTGTTCCAGCCATTGCGTGCTCTGAATATGGGACCAAATATTTAGCATTTTACTACTTTGATACACATGTTGGTCCACTAAAATGAGGGTGGGGGGGGACTATGTACAAAAAGTGCTGTAATTTCTAAACGGATCATCTGATATGGATGAAAATATCCTCAAATTAAATTTTACTGTCTGCAAATTTACTTCATTCAAAGTGCTGGAGTACAGAGCCAAAACAAAAAGAAAATATGTCACTGTCCCAATACTTTTGGAGCTCACTGTATATATTTTATTGTATCATATTTTTTGGAGTGCGGCAACAATTTGCTAAATTAATATTGGGGAAACACTGCATGTTTTGCTTCATATCTTGTTCAGAAGTTCTTGTTTATTTGATGGTATTTTTATCAAAGACTAGTGTTGAGTGACATTTGTTTGGTCGAGATTTACACAAACTCTCTCACAATGTGTGCTGGATTGCACAAGTCAGTCAATGTCAATATTTGAAGACACTCTATTGTCTTTTGTTCCTCAAACCCCTTTCTTGCACACACAGAGCCCGCAATCATCAGAAACCTCATGTCCACTGAAATCGAAACAGCATCTGTGTCTCTGAGCTGGACTGAACCATTCGGAAACAGATCCTTCTACAGAGTAGAATGGACTGATGGCAAAACCAATGGCAGTCAGAATACCCCAGAAACCTCTTATAATGTTACTGCTCTCACTCCTGGAGTGCAGTACCTCTTCACAGTCACTGCAGTGGCTGGAGATAACACAACTGTAGGACAGAGCAAGACAGTTTCTAAGTATACAAGTAAGTAACTCAGATACTTTAGTGTTGGATTGTTTCAATGCCACAGATACTATTTGTATTCATTTATACGTTACTTGTTTGGATCCAAGAACGTGATGATTTGAAAGTTGCCATGTCTTTCTGCAATGAGACATTTCAGATGATTTTTGCCCAATAGAAATTAATGGTAAATAATGTATTATGTCATCTTGTAGTCACTTTTATTATAAATAAGAATAGAATATGTTTCTAAACACTTCTACATTAATGTGGATGCTATCATGATTACAGATAGTCCTGAATGAATTGTGTATACCGTAATTGCTGGACTATTAAGCACACCTGAATATAAACCGCACCCACTGAATTATAAAAAAATATGTATTTTGTACATAAATAAGCCGCACATGTCTATAACCACAGGTGCCTACCGGTACATTGAAACAAATGACCTTTACACAGCCTTTAAACGAAACACAGCGTTGTAACAAAAATAAATAGGCTTTAACGAAACATGGCTTGCAACAAAAATAAATAGGCTTTAACGAAACACGGCTTGTAACAAAAATTAAACCAAGAAAGTTATTGGTCACTATCTTCCTCCTCCTGTGCACTGAAACCACTGAAGTCATCTCCTTCGGTGTCGGAGTTGAATAGCCTCAGAATTGCTTCATCCGATGTTGGATTGTTTTCATTGTCGCTCGCATCCGGAGGCAAATACCCTGCTGAGCTCATGCTGCCCCCTCAACACGCAGCAGTCCAGCCTTTCGAAACCCGTTGATGATAGGGGATTTTTGACACGCTGTCAGGACCCACTGGCAGACTTGACCATAAGATGCTCTTCGCCTGCGGCCCGTTTTAGTGAAGGATTTCTCCCCACTTGTCATCCAAGCCTCCCACTGAACGCCACGATTTACACTGATGTCGAGTGGCAGGAAATACTTTGGGCCATCTGCTTTTCTTCCCTCTGAAAGCTTTTGTTGTATTTTTGCACTGAGTCAGTTCCTCACGCTGCTGTTTCCAACGTCTTATCATCGACTCATTAAGGCCAAGCTCCCATGCAGCAGCTCTATTTCCTTTTCCAACAGCCAGATCGATCGCCTTCAACTTGAAAGCTGCATCATATGCATTTCTCCGTGTCTTTGCCATTAGTTTTTTTTTTTTTAACTAGGTAAGTCAGTTAAGAACAAATTCTTATTTTCAATGACTGCCTAGGAACAGTGGGTTAACTGCCTGTTCAGGGGCAGAACGACAGATTTTGTACCTTGTCAGCTCAGGGATTTGAACTTGCTACCTTTCAGTTACTAGTCCAATGCTCTAACCACTAGGCTACCCTGCCGCCCCATGATGAGGGTGACAAAATTACTACCGTAATCAGAATGATGGGAAGTTTGAGCGCGCTCGATTTACGTCACATTATGTGACGGTGCTCAGTTTTTTGGCGGCATGAATCTTGTGAAAGCGGGAAAAATCCATAAATTAGCCACGTCATTGTATAAACCGCAAGGTTCAAAGTGTGAGAATAAAGTAGCGGCTTATAGTCCGGAAATTACGGTAATTATGAGTGAGGAACTTAGACGCACAACATATCATACCCCTCCCTCCAAAAATGCTTACCTCCCCTGTTACTGTAATGGTGAGATGTTAGCATGCCATGGGGGTATGATACAGTATTTATGCATCTGTAACATTCTCACTCATCATTATTCATGATTAATTCAGGATTTTCCATAATCATGGTAGCATCCACATTAATGTAGAAGTGTTAAGAAATACGCTATATATACAAAAGTATCTGGACAACCCTTCAAATAAATGGATTTGGCTATTTCAGCCACACCTGTTGCTGACAGGTACAGTTGAAGTCGGAAGTTTACATACACTTAGATTGGAGTCATTATAACTCGTTTTTCAACCACTCCAAAAATGTCTTGTTAACAAACGACTTTTGGCAAGTCGGTTACGAAATCTATGGTTTATTTGATGGTATTTTTATCAAAGACTAGTGTTGAGTGACATTTGTTTGGTCGAGATTTACACAAACTCTCTCACAATGTGTGCTGGATTGCACAAGTCAGTCAATGTCAATATTTGAAGACACTCTATTGTCTTTTGTTCCTCAAACCCCTTTCTTGCACACACAGAGCCCGCAATCATCAGAAACCTCATGTCCACTGAAATCACAACAGCATCTGTGTCTCTGAGCTGGACTGAACCATTCGGAAACAGATCCTTCTACAGAGTAGAATGGACTGATGGCAATACCAATGGCAGTCAGAATACCCCAGAAACCTCTTTTAATGTTACTGCTCTCACTGCTGGAGTGCAGTACCTCTTCACAGTCACTGCAGTGGCTGGAGATAACACAACTGTAGGACAGAGCAAGACAGTTTCTAAGTATACAAGTAAGTAACTCAGATACTTTAGTGTTGGATTGTTTCAATGCCACAGATACTATTTGTATTCATTTATACGTTACTTGTTTGGATCCAAGAACGTGATGATTTGAAAGTTGCCATGTCTTTCTGCAATGAGACATTTCAGATGATTTTTGCCCAATAGAAATTAATGGTAAATAATGTATTATGTCATCTTGTAGTCACTTTTATTATAAATAAGAATAGAATATGTTTCTAAACACTTCTACATTAATGTGGACGCTATCATGATTACAGATAGTCCTGAATGAATTGTGAATAATTATGAGTGAGGAACTTAGACGCACAACATATCATACCCCTCCCTCCAAAAATGCTTACCTCCCCTGTTACTGTAATGGTGAGATGTTAGCATGCCATGGGGGTATGATACTGTATTTATGCATCTGTGACATTCTCACTCATCATTATTCATGATTAATTCAGGATTTTCCATAATCATGGTAGCATCCACATGAATGTAGAAGTGTTAAGAAATACGCTATATATACAAAAGTATGTGGACAACCCTTCAAATAAATGGATTTGGCTATTTCAGCCACACCTGTTGCTGACAGGTACAGTTGAAGTCGGAAGTTTACATACACTTAGATTGGAGTCATTAAAACTCGTTTTCAACCACTCCAAAAATGTCTTGTAAACAAACTATACTTTTGGCAAGTCGGTTACGAAATCTACCTTGTGCATGACACAAGTAATTTTTCCAACAATTGTTTACAGACAGATTATTTCACTTATAACTCACTGTATCACAATTCCAGTGGGTCAGAAGTTAACATACACTACGTTGACTGTGCCTTTAAACAGCTTGGAAAATTCCAGAAAATGATGTCATGGCTTTAGAAGCTTCTAA
The DNA here is from genome assembly GCF_018296145.1 of Oncorhynchus tshawytscha. Classification (NCBI taxonomy): domain Eukaryota; kingdom Metazoa; phylum Chordata; class Actinopteri; order Salmoniformes; family Salmonidae; genus Oncorhynchus; species Oncorhynchus tshawytscha. The sequence continues at coordinate 11,789,019 of NC_056429.1, forward strand.
TAGGCTAATTGACATAATTTGAGTCAATTGGAGGTGTATTTGAGATGAATTTCAAGGCCTACCTTCAAACTCAGTGTCTCTTTGCTTGACATCATGGTAAAATCAAAAGAAATCAGCCAAGACCTCAGAAAACAATTTGTGGACCTCCACAAGTCTGGTTCATCCTTGGAGGCAATTTCCAAACACCTGAAGGTACCATGTTCATCTGTACAAACAATAGTACGCAAGTATAAACACCATGGGACCACGCAGCCGTCATACTACTCAGGAAGGAGACACGTTCTGTTTCCTAGAGATGAAGTACTTTGGTGCGAAAAGTGTAAATCAGTCTCAGAACAACAGCAAAGGACCTTGTGAAGATGCTGGAGGAAACGGGTACAAAAGTATCTATATCCACAGTAAAACAAGTCCTATATTGACAGCAAGGAAGAAGCCACTGCTCAAAAACCGCCATAAAAAAGCCAGACTACGGTTTGCAACTGCACATGGGGACAAAGATCTTACTTTTTGGAGAAATGTCCTCTGGTCTGATGAAACAAAAATAGAACTGTTTGGCCATAATGACCATTGTTATGTTTGGAGGAAAACGGGGGAGGCTTGCAAGCCAAAGAACATCCCAACCCGTGAAGCACGGGGGTGGCAGCATCATGTTGTGGGAGTGCTTTGCTGCAGGAGGGACTGGTGCACTTCACAAAATAGATGGCATCATGAGGTAGGAAAATGATGTGGATATATTGAAGCAACATCTCAAGACGTCAGTCAGAAATTTAAAGCTTGGTCGCAAATGGGTCTTCTAAATGGACAATGACCCCAAGCACACTTCCAAAGTTGTGGCAAAATGGCTTAAGGACAACAAAGTCAAGGTATTGGAGTGGCCATCACAAAGCCCTGACCTCAATCCCATAGAAAATGTGTGTGCAGAACTGAAAAAGCATGTGTGAGCAAGGAGGCCTGCAAACCTGACTCAGTTACACCAGCTCTGTCAGGAGGAAGGGGCCAATATCCACCCAACTTACTGTGGGAACCATGTGGAAGGCTACCCAAAATGTTTGACCCAAGTTAAACAATTTAAAGGCAATGCTACCAAATACTAATTGAGTGTATGTAAACGTCTGACCCACTGTGAATGTGATGAAAGAAATAAAAGCTGAAATAAATAATTATCTCTACTATTATTCTGACATTTCACATTCTTAAAATGAAGTGGTGATCCTAACTGACCTAAGACAGGGCATTTTTACTAGGATTAAATGTCAGGAATTGTGAAAAACTGAGTTTAAATGTATTTGGCTAAGGTGTATGTAAACGTCCAACTTCAGCTGTATATAAAATCGAGCACACAGCCATAGACCAACATTGGCAGTAGAAAGGCCTTGCTGAAGAGCTCAGTGACTTCCAAAGTGTCATCGTCATAGGATGCCACCTTTCCAACTTATCAGTTAGTCAAATGCCTTCCCTGAGAGACCTGCCCCGGGTCAATTGTAGGTGCTGTTATTGTAAAGTGGAAACGCCTAAGAGCAACAACGGCTCAGCCGCCAAGTGGTAGGACACACAAGATAACCCAAGATAGCCTAAGATAACCATGCACAATGCCAAGCGTCTGCTGAAGTGGAGTAAAGCTCGCCGCCATTGGACTCTGGAGCAGTGGAAACATGTTCTCTGGAGTGATGAATCACGCTTCAGCATCTGGCAGTCCGACAGACAAATATGGTTTTGGAGGATGCCAGGAGAACGCTACCTGCCCCAATGCATAGTGCCAACTCTAAAGTTTGGTGGAGGAGGAATAATGGTCTGGGGCTGTTTTTCATTGTTCGGGCTAGGCCCCTTAGTTCCAGTGAAGGGAAATCTTAACACTACAGTATACAATGACATTATAGACGGTTCTGTGCTGCCAACTTCGTCGCAACAGATTGGGGAAGGCCCTTTCCTGTTTCAGCATGACAAAGCCCCTGTGCACAAAGCGAGGTCCATACAGAAATGGTTTTTCAAGATCGGTGTAGAAGTATTTGACTGGCCTGCACAGATCCCTGACCTCAACCCCATTGAACACCTTTGGGATGAATTGGAACGCGAACTGCGAGACAGGCCTCATCGCCCAACATCAGTGCTCGACCTCACTAATGCTCTTGTCGCTGACTGGAAGAAAGTGCCCACAGCAATGTTCCAAGATCTAGTGGAAAGTCTTCTCAGAAGAGTGGAGGCTGATATAGCAGCAAAGGGGGGTCAACTCCATATTAATGCCCATGATTTTGGAATTAGATGTTTGACGAGCAGGTGTCCACTTACTTTTGGTCATGTCGTGTATATTCTATTCTTAGTTACAATAAAAGTGACTCCAAAATGACGTAATACATTAATTATCATTCATTTCTATTAGGCACAAAATAATCTGAAACACAACCAAAACAAATAGTAAATGCATCCAACAAATTTTTAAAGTCACAACCTTGTTCCAGCCATTGCGTGCTCTGAATATGGGACCAAATATTTAGCATTTTACTACTTTGATACACATGTTGGTCCACTAAAATGAGGGTGGGTGGGGACTATGTACAAAAAGTGCTGTAATTTCTAAACGGATCATCTGATATGGATGAAAATATCCTCAAATTAAATTTTACTGTCTGCAAATTTACTTCATTCAAAGTGCTGGAGTACAGAGCCAAAACAAAAAGAAAATATGTCACTGTCCCAATACTTTTGGAGCTCACTGTATATATTTTATTGTATCATATTTTTTGGAGTGCGGCAACAATTTGCTAAATTAATATTGGGGAAACACTGCATGTTTTGCTTCATATCTTGTTCAGAAGTTCTTGTTTATTTGATGGTATTTTTATCAAAGACTAGTGTTGAGTGACATTTGTTTGGTCGAGATTTACACAAACTCTCTCACAATGTGTGCTGGATTGCACAAGTCAGTCAATGTCAATATTTGAAGACACTCTATTGTCTTTTGTTCCTCAAACCCCCTTTCTTGCACACACAGAGCCCGCAATCATCAGAAACCTCATGTCCACTGAAATCACAACAGCATCTGTGTCTCTGAGCTGGACTGAACCATTCGGAAACAGATCCTTCTACAGAGTAGAATGGACTGATGGCAATACCAATGGCAGTCAGAATACCCCAGAAACCTCTTTTAATGTTACTGCTCTCACTGCTGGAGTGCAGTACCTCTTCACAGTCACTGCAGTGGCTGGAGATAACACAACTGTAGGACAGAGCAAGACAGTTTCTAAGTATACAAGTAAGTAACTCAGATACTTTAGTGTTGGATTGTTTCAATGCCACAGATACTATTTGTATTCATTTATACGTTACTTGTTTGGATCCAAGAACGTGATGATTTGAAAGTTGCCATGTCTTTCTGCAATGAGACATTTCAGATGATTTTTGCCCAATAGAAATTAATGGTAAATAATGTATTATGTCATCTTGTAGTCACTTTTATTATAAATAAGAATAGAATATGTTTCTAAACACTTCTACATTAATGTGGACGCTATCATGATTACAGATAGTCCTGAATGAATTGTGAATAATTATGAGTGAGGAACTTAGACGCACAACATATCATACCCCTCCCTCCAAAAATGCTTACCTCCCCTGTTACTGTAATGGTGAGATGTTAGCATGCCATGGGGGTATGATACTGTATTTATGCATCTGTGACATTCTCACTCATCATTATTCATGATTAATTCAGGATTTTCCATAATCATGGTAGCATCCACATGAATGTAGAAGTGTTAAGAAATACGCTATATATACAAAAGTATGTGGACAACCCTTCAAATAAATGGATTTGGCTATTTCAGCCACACCTGTTGCTGACAGGTACAGTTGAAGTCGGAAGTTTACATACACTTAGATTGGAGTCATTAAAACTCGTTTTTCAACCACTCCAAAAATGTCTTGTAAACAAACTATACTTTTGGCAAGTCGGTTACGAAATCTACCTTGTGCATGACACAAGTAATTTTTCCAACAATTGTTTACAGACAGATTATTTCACTTATAACTCACTGTATCACAATTCCAGTGGGTCAGAAGTTAACATACACTACGTTGACTGTGCCTTTAAACAGCTTGGAAAATTCCAGAAAATGATGTCATGGCTTTAGAAGCTTCTAATAGGCTAATTGACATAATTTGAGTCAATTGGAGGTGTATTTGAGATGAATTTCAAGGCCTACCTTCAAACTCAGTGTCTCTTTGCTTGACATCATGGTAAAATCAAAAGAAATCAGCCAAGACCTCAGAAAACAATTTGTGGACCTCCACAAGTCTGGTTCATCCTTGGAGGCAATTTCCAAACACCTGAAGGTACCATGTTCATCTGTACAAACAATAGTACGCAAGTATAAACACCATGGGACCACGCAGCCGTCATACTACTCAGGAAGGAGACGCGTTCTGTTTCCTAGAGATGAAGTACTTTGGTGCGAAAAGTGTAAATCAGTCTCAGAACAACAGCAAAGGACCTTGTGAAGATGCTGGAGGAAACGGGTACAAAAGTATCTATATCCACAGTAAAACAAGTCCTATATTGACAGCAAGGAAGAAGCCACTGCTCAAAAACCGCCATAAAAAAGCCAGACTACGGTTTGCAACTGCACATGGGGACAAAGATCTTACTTTTTGGAGAAATGTCCTCTGGTCTGATGAAACAAAAATAGAACTGTTTGGCCATAATGACCATTGTTATGTTTGGAGGAAAACGGGGAGGCTTGCAAGCCAAAGAACATCCCAACCCGTGAAGCACGGGGGTGGCAGCATCATGTTGTGGGAGTGCTTTGCTGCAGGAGGGACTGGTGCACTTCACAAAATAGATGGCATCATGAGGTAGGAAAATGATGTGGATATATTGAAGCAACATCTCAAGACGTCAGTCAGAAATTTAAAGCTTGGTCGCAAATGGGTCTTCTAAATGGACAATGACCCCAAGCACACTTCCAAAGTTGTGGCAAAATGGCTTAAGGACAACAAAGTCAAGGTATTGGAGTGGCCATCACAAAGCCCTGACCTCAATCCCATAGAAAATGTGTGTGCAGAACTGAAAAGCATGTGTGAGCAAGGAGGCCTGCAAACCTGACTCAGTTACACCAGCTCTGTCAGGAGGAAGGGGCCAATATCCACCCAACTTACTGTGGGAACCATGTGGAAGGCTACCCAAAATGTTTGACCCAAGTTAAACAATTTAAAGGCAATGCTACCAAATACTAATTGAGTGTATGTAAACGTCTGACCCACTGTGAATGTGATGAAAGAAATAAAAGCTGAAATAAATAATTATCTCTACTATTATTCTGACATTTCACATTCTTAAAATGAAGTGGTGATCCTAACTGACCTAAGACAGGGCATTTTTACTAGGATTAAATGTCAGGAATTGTGAAAAACTGAGTTTAAATGTATTTGGCTAAGGTGTATGTAAACGTCCAACTTCAGCTGTATATAAAATCGAGCACACAGCCATAGACCAACATTGGCAGTAGAAAGGCCTTGCTGAAGAGCTCAGTGACTTCCAAAGTGTCATCGTCATAGGATGCCACCTTTCCAACTTATCAGTTAGTCAAATGCCTTCCCTGAGAGACCTGCCCCGGGTCAATTGTAGGTGCTGTTATTGTAAAGTGGAAACGCCTAAGAGCAACAACGGCTCAGCCGCCAAGTGGTAGGACACACAAGATAACCCAAGATAGCCTAAGATAACCATGCACAATGCCAAGCGTCTGCTGAAGTGGAGTAAAGCTCGCCGCCATTGGACTCTGGAGCAGTGGAAACATGTTCTCTGGAGTGATGAATCACGCTTCAGCATCTGGCAGTCCGACAGACAAATATGGTTTTGGAGGATGCCAGGAGAACGCTACCTGCCCCAATGCATAGTGCCAACTCTAAAGTTTGGTGGAGGAGGAATAATGGTCTGGGGCTGTTTTTCATTGTTCGGGCTAGGCCCCTTAGTTCCAGTGAAGGGAAATCTTAACACTACAGTATACAATGACATTATAGACGGTTCTGTGCTGCCAACTTCGTCGCAACAGATTGGGGAAGGCCCTTTCCTGTTTCAGCATGACAAAGCCCCTGTGCACAAAGCGAGGTCCATACAGAAATGGTTTTTCAAGATCGGTGTAGAAGTATTTGACTGGCCTGCACAGATCCCTGACCTCAACCCCATTGAACACCTTTGGGATGAATTGGAACGCGAACTGCGAGACAGGCCTCATCGCCCAACATCAGTGCTCGACCTCACTAATGCTCTTGTCGCTGACTGGAAGAAAGTGCCCACAGCAATGTTCCAAGATCTAGTGGAAAGTCTTCTCAGAAGAGTGGAGGCTGATATAGCAGCAAAGGGGGGTCAACTCCATATTAATGCCCATGATTTTGGAATTAGATGTTTGACGAGCAGGTGTCCACTTACTTTTGGTCATGTCGTGTATATTCTATTCTTAGTTACAATAAAAGTGACTCCAAAATGACGTAATACATTAATTATCATTCATTTCTATTAGGCACAAAATAATCTGAAACACAACCAAAACAAATAGTAAATGCATCCAACAAATTTTTAAAGTCACAACCTTGTTCCAGCCATTGCGTGCTCTGAATATGGGACCAAATATTTAGCATTTTACTACTTTGATACACATGTTGGTCCACTAAAATGAGGGTGGGGGGGACTATGTACAAAAAGTGCTGTAATTTCTAAACGGATCATCTGATATGGATGAAAATATCCTCAAATTAAATTTTACTGTCTGCAAATTTACTTCATTCAAAGTGCTGGAGTACAGAGCCAAAACAAAAAGAAAATATGTCACTGTCCCAATACTTTTGGAGCTCACTGTATATATTTTATTGTATCATATTTTTTGGAGTGCGGCAACAATTTGCTAAATTAATATTGGGGAAACACTGCATGTTTTGCTTCATATCTTGTTCAGAAGTTCTTGTTTATTTGATGGTATTTTTATCAAAGACTAGTGTTGAGTGACATTTGTTTGGTCGAGATTTACACAAACTCTCTCACAATGTGTGCTGGATTGCACAAGTCAGTCAATGTCAATATTTGAAGACACTCTATTGTCTTTTGTTCCTCAAACCCCCTTTCTTGCACACACAGAGCCCGCAATCATCAGAAACCTCATGTCCACTGAAATCGAAACAGCATCTGTGTCTCTGAGCTGGACTGAACCATTCGGAAACAGATCCTTCTACAGAGTAGAATGGACTGATGGCAAAACCAATGGCAGTCAGAATACCCCAGAAACCTCTTATAATGTTACTGCTCTCACTCCTGGAGTGCAGTACCACTTCACAGTCACTGCAGTGGCTGGAGATAACACAACTGTAGGACAGAGCAAGACAGTTTCTAAGTATACAAGTAAGTAACTCAGATACTTTAGTGTTGGATTGTTTCAATGCCACAGATACTATTTGTATTCATTTATACGTTACTTGTTTGGATCCAAGAACGTGATGATTTGAAAGTTGCCATGTCTTTCTGCAATGAGACATTTCAGATGATTTTTGCCCAATAGAAATTAATGGTAAATAATGTATTATGTCATCTTGTAGTCACTTTTATTATAAATAAGAATAGAATATGTTTCTAAACACTTCTACATTAATGTGGATGCTATCATGATTACAGATAGTCCTGAATGAATTGTGTATACCGTAATTGCTGGACTATTAAGCACACCTGAATATAAACCGCACCCACTGAATTATAAAAAAATATGTATTTTGTACATAAATAAGCCGCACATGTCTATAACCACAGGTGCCTACCGGTACATTGAAACAAATGAACTTTACACAGCCTTTAAACGAAACACAGCGTTGTAACAAAAATAAATAGGCTTTAACGAAACATGGCTTGCAACAAAAATAAATAGGCTTTAACGAAACACGGCTTGTAACAAAAATAAATAGGCTTTAACGAAACACGGCTTGTAACAAAAATTAAACCAAGAAAGTTATTGGTCACTATCTTCCTCCTCCTGTGCACTGAAACCACTGAAGTCATCTCCTTCGGTGTCGGAGTTGAATAGCCTCAGAATTGCTTCATCCGATGTTGGATTGTTTTCATTGTCGCTCGCATCCGGAGGCAAATACCCTGCTGAGCTCATGCTGCCCCCTCAACACGCAGCAGTCCAGCCTTTCGAAACCCGTTGATGATAGGGGATTTTTTGACACGCTGTCAGGACCCACTGGCAGACTTGACCATAAGATGCTCTTCGCCTGCGGCCCGTTTTAGTGAAGGATTTCTCCCCACTTGTCATCCAAGCCTCCCACTGAACGCCACGATTTACACTGATGTCGAGTGGCAGGAAATACTTTGGGCCATCTGCTTTTCTTCCCTCTGAAAGCTTTTGTTGTATTTTTGCACTGAGTCAGTTCCTCACGCTGCTGTTTCCAACGTCTTATCATCGACTCATTAAGGCCAAGCTCCCATGCAGCAGCTCTATTTCCTTTTCCAACAGCCAGATCGATCGCCTTCAACTTGAAAGCTGCATCATATGCATTTCTCCGTGTCTTTGCCATTATTAGTTTTTTTTTTAAACTAGGTAAGTCAGTTAAGAACAAATTCTTATTTTCAATGACTGCCTAGGAACAGTGGGTTAACTGCCTGTTCAGGGGCAGAACGACAGATTTTGTACCTTGTCAGGTCAGGGATTTGAACTTGCTACCTTTCAGTTACTAGTCCAATGCTCTAACCACTAGGCTACCCTGCCGCCCCATGATGAGGGTGACAAAATTACTACCGTAATCAGAATGATGGGAAGTTTGAGCGCGCTCGATTTACGTCACATTATGTGACGGTGCTCAGTTTTTTGGCGGCATGAATCTTGTGAAAGCGGGAAAAATCCATAAATTAGCCACGTCATTGTATAAACCGCAAGGTTCAAAGTGTGAGAATAAAGTAGCGGCTTATAGTCCGGAAATTACGGTAATTATGAGTGAGGAACTTAGACACAACATATCATACCCCTCCCTCCAAAAATGCTTACCTCCCCTGTTACTGTAATGGTGAGATGTTAGCATGCCATGGGGGTATGATACAGTATTTATGCATCTGTAACATTCTCACTCATCATTATTCATGATTAATTCAGGATTTTCCATAATCATGGTAGCATCCACATTAATGTAGAAGTGTTAAGAAATACGCTATATATACAAAAGTATCTGGACAACCCTTCAAATAAATGGATTTGGCTATTTCAGCCACACCTGTTGCTGACAGGTACAGTTGAAGTCGGAAGTTTACATACACTTAGATTGGAGTCATTATAACTCGTTTTTCAACCACTCCAAAAATGTCTTGTTAACAAACGACTTTTGGCAAGTCGGTTACGAAATCTATGGTTTATTTGATGGTATTTTTATCAAAGACTAGTGTTGAGTGACATTTGTTTGGTCGAGATTTACACAAACTCTCTCACAATGTGTGCTGGATTGCACAAGTCAGTCAATGTCAATATTTGAAGACACTCTATTGTCTTTTGTTCCTCAAACCCCCTTTCTTGCACACACAGAGCCCGCAATCATCAGAAACCTCATGTCCACTGAAATCACAACAGCATCTGTGTCTCTGAGCTGGACTGAACCATTCGGAAACAGATCCTTCTACAGAGTAGAATGGACTGATGGCAATACCAATGGCAGTCAGAATACCCCAGAAACCTCTTTTAATGTTACTGCTCTCACTGCTGGAGTGCAGTACCTCTTCACAGTCACTGCAGTGGCTGGAGATAACACAACTGTAGGACAGAGCAAGACAGTTTCTAAGTATACAAGTAAGTAACTCAGATACTTTAGTGTTGGATTGTTTCAATGCCACAGATACTATTTGTATTCATTTATACGTTACTTGTTTGGATCCAAGAACGTGATGATTTGAAAGTTGCCATGTCTTTCTGCAATGAGACATTTCAGATGATTTTTGCCCAATAGAAATTAATGGTAAATAATGTATTATGTCATCTTGTAGTCACTTTTATTATAAATAAGAATAGAATATGTTTCTAAACACTTCTACATTAATGTGGACGCTATCATGATTACAGATAGTCCTGAATGAATTGTGAATAATTATGAGTGAGGAACTTAGACGCACAACATATCATACCCCTCCCTCCAAAAATGCTTACCTCCCCTGTTACTGTAATGGTGAGATGTTAGCATGCCATGGGGTATGATACTGTATTTATGCATCTGTGACATTCTCACTCATCATTATTCATGATTAATTCAGGATTTTCCATAATCATGGTAGCATCCACATGAATGTAGAAGTGTTAAGAAATACGCTATATATACAAAAGTATGTGGACAACCCTTCAAATAAATGGATTTGGCTATTTCAGCCACACCTGTTGCTGACAGGTACAGTTGAAGTCGGAAGTTTACATACACTTAGATTGGAGTCATTAAAACTCGTTTTCAACCACTCCAAAATGTCTTGTAAACAAACTATACTTTTGGCAAGTCGGTTACGAAATCTACCTTGTGCATGACACAAGTAATTTTTCCAACAATTGTTTACAGACAGATTATTTCACTTATAACTCACTGTATCACAATTCCAGTGGGTCAGAAGTTAACATACACTACGTTGACTGTGCCTTTAAACAGCTTGGAAAATTCCAGAAAATGATGTCATGGCTTTAGAAGCTTCTAATAGGCTAATTGACATAATTTGAGTCAATTGGAGGTGTATTTGAGATGAATTTCAAGGCCTACCTTCAAACTCAGTGTCTCTTTGCTTGACATCATGGTAAAATCAAAAGAAATCAGCCAAGACCTCAGAAAACAATTTGTGGACCTCCACAAGTCTGGTTCATCCTTGGAGGCAATTTCCAAACACCTGAAGGTACCATGTTCATCTGTACAAACAATAGTACGCAAGTATAAACACCATGGGACCACGCAGCCGTCATACTACTCAGGAAGGAGACGCGTTCTGTTTCCTAGAGATGAAGTACTTTGGTGCGAAAAGTGTAAATCAGTCTCAGAACAACAGCAAAGGACTTGTGAAGATGCTGGAGGAAACGGGTACAAAAGTATCTATATCCACAGTAAAACAAGTCCTATATTGACAGCAAGGAAGAAGCCACTGCTCAAAAACCGCCATAAAAAAGCCAGACTACGGTTTGCAACTGCACATGGGGACAAAGATCTTACTTTTTGGAGAAATGTCCTCTGGTCTGATGAAACAAAAATAGAACTGTTTGGCCATAATGACCATTGTTATGTTTGGAGGAAAACGGGGAGGCTTGCAAGCCAAAGAACATCCCAACCCGTGAAGCACGGGGGTGGCAGCATCATGTTGTGGGAGTGCTTTGCTGCAGGAGGGACTGGTGCACTTCACAAAATAGATGGCATCATGAGGTAGGAAAATGATGTGGATATATTGAAGCAACATCTCAAGACGTCAGTCAGAAATTTAAAGCTTGGTCGCAAATGGGTCTTCTAAATGGACAATGACCCCAAGCACACTTCCAAAGTTGTGGCAAAATGGCTTAAGGACAACAAAGTCAAGGTATTGGAGTGGCCATCACAAAGCCCTGACCTCAATCCCATAGAAAATGTGTGTGCAGAACTGAAAAAGCATGTGTGAGCAAGGAGGCCTGCAAACCTGACTCAGTTACACCAGCTCTGTCAGGAGGAAGGGGCCAATATCCACCCAACTTACTGTGGGAACCATGTGGAAGGCTACCCAAAATGTTTGACCCAAGTTAAACAATTTAAAGGCAATGCTACCAAATACTAATTGAGTGTATGTAAACGTCTGACCCACTGTGAATGTGATGAAAGAAATAAAAGCTGAAATAAATAATTATCTCTACTATTATTCTGACATTTCACATTCTTAAAATGAAGTGGTGATCCTAACTGACCTAAGACAGGGCATTTTTACTAGGATTAAATGTCAGGAATTGTGAAAAACTGAGTTTAAATGTATTTGGCTAAGGTGTATGTAAACGTCCAACTTCAGCTGTATATAAAATCGAGCACACAGCCATAGACCAACATTGGCAGTAGAAAGGCCTTGCTGAAGAGCTCAGTGACTTCCAAAGTGTCATCGTCATAGGATGCCACCTTTCCAACTTATCAGTTAGTCAAATGCCTTCCCTGAGAGACCTGCCCCGGGTCAATTGTAGGTGCTGTTATTGTAAAGTGGAAACGCCTAAGAGCAACAACGGCTCAGCCGCCAAGTGGTAGGACACACAAGATAACCCAAGATAGCCTAAGATAACCATGCACAATGCCAAGCGTCTGCTGAAGTGGAGTAAAGCTCGCCGCCATTGGACTCTGGAGCAGTGGAAACATGTTCTCTGGAGTGATGAATCACGCTTCAGCATCTGGCAGTCCGACAGACAAATATGGTTTTGGAGGATGCCAGGAGAACGCTACCTGCCCCAATGCATAGTGCCAACTCTAAAGTTTGGTGGAGGAGGAATAATGGTCTGGGGCTGTTTTTCATTGTTCGGGCTAGGCCCCTTAGTTCCAGTGAAGGGAAATCTTAACACTACAGTATACAATGACATTATAGACGGTTCTGTGCTGCCAACTTCGTCGCAACAGATTGGGGAAGGCCCTTTCCTGTTTCAGCATGACAAAGCCCCTGTGCACAAAGCGAGGTCCATACAGAAATGGTTTTTCAAGATCGGTGTAGAAGTATTTGACTGGCCTGCACAGATCCCTGACCTCAACCCCATTGAACACCTTTGGGATGAATTGGAACGCGAACTGCGAGACAGGCCTCATCGCCCAACATCAGTGCTCGACCTCACTAATGCTCTTGTCGCTGACTGGAAGAAAGTGCCCACAGCAATGTTCCAAGATCTAGTGGAAAGTCTTCTCAGAAGAGTGGAGGCTGATATAGCAGCAAAGGGGGGTCAACTCCATATTAATGCCCATGATTTTGGAATTAGATGTTTGACGAGCAGGTGTCCACTTACTTTTGGTCATGTCGTGTATATTCTATTCTTAGTTACAATAAAAGTGACTCCAAAATGACGTAATACATTAATTATCATTCATTTCTATTAGGCACAAAATAATCTGAAACACAACCAAAACAAATAGTAAATGCATCCAACAAATTTTTAAAGTCACAACCTTGTTCCAGCCATTGCGTGCTCTGAATATGGGACCAAATATTTAGCATTTTACTACTTTGATACACATGTTGGTCCACTAAAATGAGGGTGGGGGGGACTATGTACAAAAAGTGCTGTAATTTCTAAACGGATCATCTGATATGGATGAAAATATCCTCAAATTAAATTTTACTGTCTGCAAATTTACTTCATTCAAAGTGCTGGAGTACAGAGCCAAAACAAAAAAGAAAATATGTCACTGTCCCAATACTTTTGGAGCTCACTGTATATATTTTATTGTATCATATTTTTTGGAGTGCGGCAACAATTTGCTAAATTAATATTGGGGAAACACTGCATGTTTTGCTTCATATCTTGTTCAGAAGTTCTTGTTTATTTGATGGTATTTTTATCAAAGACTAGTGTTGAGTGACATTTGTTTGGTCGAGATTTACACAAACTCTCTCACAATGTGTGCTGGATTGCACAAGTCAGTCAATGTCAATATTTGAAGACACTCTATTGTCTTTTGTTCCTCAAACCCCCTTTCTTGCACACACAGAGCCCGCAATCATCAGAAACCTCATGTCCACTGAAATCGAAACAGCATCTGTGTCTCTGAGCTGGACTGAACCATTCGGAAACAGATCCTTCTACAGAGTAGAATGGACTGATGGCAAAACCAATGGCAGTCAGAATACCCCAGAAACCTCTTATAATGTTACTGCTCTCACTCCTGGAGTGCAGTACCACTTCACAGTCACTGCAGTGGCTGGAGATAACACAACTGTAGGACAGAGCAAGACAGTTTCTAAGTATACAAGTAAGTAACTCAGATACTTTAGTGTTGGATTGTTTCAATGCCACAGATACTATTTGTATTCATTTATACGTTACTTGTTTGGATCCAAGAACGTGATGATTTGAAAGTTGCCATGTCTTTCTGCAATGAGACATTTCAGATGATTTTTGCCCAATAGAAATTAATGGTAAATAATGTATTATGTCATCTTGTAGTCACTTTTATTATAAATAAGAATAGAATATGTTTCTAAACACTTCTACATTAATGTGGATGCTATCATGATTACAGATAGTCCTGAATGAATTGTGTATACCGTAATTGCTGGACTATTAAGCACACCTGAATATAAACCGCACCCACTGAATTATTAAAAAATATGTATTTTGTACATAAATAAGCCGCACATGTCTATAAGCCGCAGGTGCCTACCGGTACATTGAAACAAATGAACTTTACACAGCCTTTAAACGAAACACAGCGTTGTAACAAAAATAAATAGGCTTTAACGAAACATGGCTTGCAACAAAAATAAATAGGCTTTAACGAAACACGGCTTGTAACAAAAATAAATAGGCTTTAACGAAACACGGCTTGTAACAAAAATTAAAGTCAAGAAAGTTATTGGTCACTATCTTCCTCCTCCTGTGCACTGAAACCACTGAAGTCATCTCCTTCGGTGTCGGAGTTGAATAGCCTCAGAATTGCTTCATCCGATGTTGGATTGTTTTCATTGTCGCTCGCATCCGGAGGCAAATACCCTGCTGAGCTCATGCTGCCCCCTCAACACGCAGCAGTCCAGCCTTTCGAAACCCGTTGATGATAGGGGATTTTTTGACACGCTGTCAGGACCCACTGGCAGACTTGACCATAAGATGCTCTTCGCCTGCGGCCCGTTTTAGTGAAGGATTTCTCCCCACTTGTCATCCAAGCCTCCCACTGAACGCCACGATTTACACTGATGTCGAGTGGCAGGAAATACTTTGGGCCATCTGCTTTTCTTCCCTCTGAAAGCTTTTGTTGTATTTTTGCACTGAGTCAGTTCCTCACGCTGCTGTTTCCAACGTCTTATCATCGACTCATTAAGGCCAAGCTCCCATGCAGCAGCTCTATTTCCTTTTCCAACAGCCAGATCGATCGCCTTCAACTTGAAAGCTGCATCATATGCATTTCTCCGTGTCTTTGCCATTAGTTTGATTTTTTTTAAACTAGGTAAGTCAGTTAAGAACAAATTCTTATTTTCAATGACTGCCTAGGAACAGTGGGTTAACTGCCTGTTCAGGGGCAGAACGACAGATTTTGTACCTTGTCAGCTCAGGGATTTGAACTTGCTACCTTTCAGTTACTAGTCCAATGCTCTAACCACTAGGCTACCCTGCCGCCCCATGTTGAGGGTGACAAAATTACTACCGTAATCAGAATGATGGGAAGTTTGAGCGCGCTCGATTTACGTCACATTATGTGACGGTGCTCAGTTTTTTGGCGGCATGAATCTTGTGAAAGCGGGAAAAATCCATAAATTAGCCACGTCATTGTATAAACCGCAAGGTTCAAAGTAACATTCTCACTCATGATTAATTCAGGATTTTCCATAATCATGGTAGCATCCACATTAATGTAGAAGTGTTAAGAAATACGCTATATATACAAAAGTATCTGGACAACCCTTCAAATAAATGGATTTGGCTATTTCAGCCACACCTGTTGCTGACAGGTACAGTTGAAGTCGGAAGTTTACATACACTTAGATTGGAGTCATTAAAACTAGTTTTTCAACCACTCCATGTCTTGTTAACAAACGACTTTTGGCAAGTCGGTTACGAAATCTATGGTTTATTTGATGGTATTTTTATCAAAGACTAGTGTTGAGTGACATTTGTTTGGTCGAGATTTACACAAACTCTCTCACAATGTGTGCTGGATTGCACAAGTCAGTCAATGTCAATATTTGAAGACACTCTATTGTCTTTTGTTCCTCAAACCCCCTTTCTTGCACACACAGAGCCCGCAATCATCAGAAACCTCATGTCCACTGAAATCGAAACAGCATCTGTGTCTCTGAGCTGGACTGAACCATTCGGAAACAGATCCTTCTACAGAGTAGAATGGACTGATGGCAAAACCAATGGCAGTCAGAATACCCCAGAAACCTCTTTTAATGTTACTGCTCTCACTGCTGGAGTGCAGTACCTCTTCACAGTCACTGCAGTGGCTGGAGATAACACAACTGTAGGACAGAGCAAGACAGTTTCTAAGTATACAAGTAAGTAACTCAGACACTTTAGCGTTGGATTGTTTCAATGCCACAGATACTATTCATATTTATTGATGCGTTAGTTGTTTGGATCCAAGAAGGTGATGATTTGAAAGTTGCCTTGTCTGTGTAGAATGCATTGATGGCAGTAGAGATATGAATGAAACTACCAATGAGACCGCCTTTAACTTAACTGAGCTGACTGCTGCAGTGAAGTACACATTCAGGGTGCTTGCAATTAATGGGGATGAGATGACTGAAGGCAATATTAGATATTATTGAGTTGCGGAACTCTTGGTGTTAATGGACATTTTTCATGTCAAAAGTCTGATCCATCCCTCTGGGAAGTGTATATTAGAGGCTGATCCATCCCCCTGGGCAGTGTATATTAGAGGCTGATCCATCCCTCTGGGAAGTCTATATTAGAGGCTGATCCATCCCTCTGGGTAGTGTATATTAGAGGCTGATCCATCCCTCTGGGAAGTGTATATTAGAGGCTGATCCATCCCTCTGGGCAGTGTATATTAGAGGCTGATCCATCCCTCTGGGCAGTGTATATTAGAGGCTGATCCATCCCTCTGGGAAGTGTATATTAGAGGCTGATCCATCCCTCTGGGAAGTGTATATTAGAGGCTGATCCATCCCTCTGGGAAGTGTATATTAGAGGCTGATCCATCCCTCTGGGCACTGTATATTAGAGGCTGATCCATCCCTCTGGGAAGTGTATATTAGAGGGTGATCCATCCCTCTGGGAAGTGTATATTAGAGGCTGATCCATCCCTCTGGGCACTGTATATTAGAGTCTGATCCATCCCCCTGGGTAGTGTATATTAGAGGCTGATCCATCCCTCTGGGAAGTGTATATTGTAGCATTTAAAGGCCCAGTGCAGTCAACATTTGGATTTTTGTGTTTTATATATATTTCCACACTATGAGGTTGGAATAATACTGTGAAATTGTGAAAATTATGATCATGCCTTTTTAGTGTAAGAGCTGTTTAGAATGTCAGTCTGTTTTGGTTGGGTGACTTTTTGGCCTGAATGGTGACATATCCAGGAGCTAAATTTATTAAAAATATTAAAAATATTATCCAGTTTGTTTTTGAACATTTGAATTGAAAACAATGACAGTAAGGTACTGAATTGTTACCCAGAAAAGATTCAATATTGAGAAACAAATAGCTACATTGAACTTTTAATACAGATGTCTTTCAAGATATAATATTTTCTATTGTCCCGTAAAATCTAATTCCTTGCTCACCTAAGGACCTGAAGTCATCAGGAACCTCTCTGTCTCTGAAATCACAACATCATCTGTGTCTCTGAGCTGGATTGAACCATTGGAAAACAGCTCCTTCTATAGAGTAGAATGGACTATGGCAGTAGAGATAAGAATTGAACTACCATTGAGACAGCCTTTAATGTAACTGAGCTGACTGCTGAAGTGCAATACAGACTCATAGTTGCTGCAGTCGCTGCTGATAAGACTACTGAAGGATTATCCATCATTTTTAACCAGTATATCTGTCAGTCACTGTAGTTTTGGTTCACATAATTCTCTCTTTTGGAGGGAGTGTAGACTCCAACTGATCCAGAATATTTAGGAAATGTGTTTATCTGCAATCAACTGCAAAATTGGGCTTGGATAGTGTGATTAAGTGCTTGTCCTTTATTGAAAACACCTTTTTTTTTTGTCCCCAAAACGTTTCATGTCATTGATAATGCTTACTATCTTTAAATATGTTTTTAGAGGTACCACTTTTGTGTCCTACATACTGACCTTAAATGTATGTAGAATTAGCATGCTTCTGATTGTATACATAGAGTGTATAGTGAATACCATGAATAATAATGATTCTGGTGATCTTTTCCCAAAATATAACTTTCTTGCACGCACAGAGCCTGCAGTCATCAGGAACCTGACTGTCACTGAAATCACAACATCATCTGTGTCTCTGAGCTGGACTGAACCATTCGGAAACAGATCCTTCTTCAGAGTAGAATGGACTGATGGCAATACCAGTGGCAGTCAGAATACCCCAGAAACCTCTTATAATGTTACTGCTCTCACTCCTGGAGTTCAGTACCTCTTCACAGTCACTGCAGTGGCTGGAGATAACACAACTGTAGGACAGAGCAAGACAGTTTCTAAGTATACAAGTAAGTAACTCAGACACTTTAGCGTTGGATTGTTTCAATGCCACAGATACTATTCATATTTATTTATACGTTAGTTGTTTGGATCCAAGAAGGTGATGATTTGAAAGTTGCCTTGTCTGTGTAGAATGCATTGATGGCAGTAGAGATATGAATGAAACTACCAATGAGAACCGCCTTTAACTTAACTGAGCTGACTGCTGGAGTGAAGTACACATTCAGAGTGCTTGCAATTAATGGGGATGAGATGACTGAAGGCAATATTAGATATTATTGAGTTGCGGAACTCTTGGTGTTAATGGACATTTTTCATGTCTAAAGTCTGATCCATCCCTCTGGGAAGTGTATATTAGAGGCTGATCCATCCCCCTGGGCAGTCCATCCCCATACCTCTGGGCAGTGTATATTAGAGGCTGATCCATCCCTCTGGGAAGTGTATATTAGAGGCTGATCCATCTCTGGGCAGTGTATATTAGAGGCTGATCCATCCCTCTGGGAAGTGTATATTAGAGGCTGATCCATCCCTCTGGGAAGTGTATATTAGAGGCTGATCCATCCCTCTGGGAAGTGTATATTAGAGGCTGATCTATCCCTCTGGGCACTGTATATTAGAGGCTGATCCATCCCTCTGGGAAGTGTATATTAGAGGGTGATCCATCCCTCTGGGAAGTGTATATTAGAGGCTGATCCATCCCTCTGGGCACTGTATATTAGAGGCTGATCCATCCCTCTGGGCACTGTATATTAGAGTCTGATCCATCCCCTGGGCAGTGTATATTAGAGGCTGATCCATCCCTCTGGGAAGTGTATATTGTAGCATTTAAAGGCCCAGTGCAGTCAACATTTGGATTTTTGTGTTTTATATATATTTCCACACTATGAGGTTGGAATAATACTGTGAAATTGTGAAAATTATGATCATGCCTTTTTAGTGTAAGAGCTGTTTGGAATGTCAGTCTGTTTTGGTTGGGTGACTTTTTGGCCTGAATGGTGACATAACCAGGAGCTAAATTTATTTAAAATATTATCCAGTTTGTTTTTGAACATTTGAATTGAAAACAATGACAGTAAGGTACCAAATTGTTACCCAGAAAAGATTCAATATTGAGAAACAAATAGCTACATTGAACTTTTAATACAGATGTCTTTCAAGATATAATATTTTCTATTGTCCCGTAAAATCAAATTCCTTGCTCACGTAAGAACCTGAAGTCATCAGGAACCTCTTTGTCTTGGTATTAATGGACATTTTTCATGTCTAGAGGCTGATCCATACCTCTGGGCAGTGTATATTAGAGGCTGATCCATCCCCCTGGGCAGTGTATATTAGAGGCTGATCCATCCCTCTGGGCAGTGTATATTAGAGGCTGATCCATCCGTCTGGGAAGTGTATATTAGAGGCTGGTCCATCCCTCTGGGCAGTGTATATTAGAGGCTGATCCATCCCTCTGGGCAGTGTATATTAGAGGATGATCCATCCCTCTGGGTAGTGTATATTAGAGGCTGATCCATCCCTCTGGGAAGTGTATATTAGAGGCTGATCCATCCCTCTGGGCAGTGTATATTAGAGGCTGATCCATCCCTCTGGGCAGTGTATATTAGAGGCTGATCCATCCCTCTGGGCAGTGTATATTAGAGGCTGATCCATCCCTCTGGGCAGTGTATATTAGAGGCTGATCCATATCTCTGGGAAGTGTATATTAGAGGCTGATCCATACCTCTGGGAAGTGTATATTAGAGGCTGATCCATCCCTCTGGGAAGTGTATATTGTAACAAGGCCCAGTGCAGTCAACATTTGGATTTTTGTGTTTTATATATATTTCCACACTATGAGGTTGGAATAATACTGTGAAATTGTGAAAATTATGATCATGCCTTTTTAGTGTAAGAGCTGTTTGGAATGTCAGTCTGTTTTGGTTGGGTGACTTTTTGGCCTGAATGGTGACATATCCAGGAGCTAAATTTATTAAAAATATTATCCAGTTTGTTTTTGAACATTTGAATTGAAAACAATGACAGTAAGGTACCGAATTGTTACCCAGAAAAGATTCAATATTGAGAAACAAATAGCTACATTGAACTTTTAATACAGATGTCTTTCAAGATATAATATTTTCTATTGTCCCGTAAAATCAAATTCCTTGCTCACGTAAGAACCTGAAGTCATCAGGAACCTCTTTGTCTTGGTATTAATGGACATTTTTCATGTCTAGAGGCTGATCCATCCCTCTGGGCAGTGTATATTAGAGGCTGATCCATCCCTCTGGGTAGTGGATATTAGAGGCTGATCCATACCTCTGGGTAGTGGATATTAGAGGAAGATTATGTTAATTCCCTTTTAATGTAGGAGCTGCTTGAAAGAAACCGCCTGACATTTCAATCTGTTTTGGTGGGAGGAGTTTTGGCCTGCCCTGTGACATCACCCGGTGATACATTTCAAATAGAAACAGTTTCAAACCTCTCTGCCAATAACAGCTAGTTTAAAGTTTTCCCCAACTCCACTCAGACCTCTACTAGACAGTCCCAGCTAATTTCCTGCTTGACAAGTTGCTCTATTTGTGAAGAAGCTATATTTGTAAAAAAAAAAAAAAAAATGTTTTTATTGAAAACATTCACAGTAAGTTACTTAATTGTTCCCCAGAAATGATTTGATATTGAGATAAAAACTGCGGCATTGTACTTTGAATACTGATGTCTTTGAAGATATATTATTGTCTAGTGTAGGCTTTTGCGGTATACCGTGTATACTGTGTACCGGGGTGTTATGAAATAGCCACGAGATGGTTTTTCAATACCGTCAATACTGTTGAATCTATTTCTTTGAAGTTTTTCTATACAGTTTCATATTTGTAGCTACTTTTTAAGTAAATACCTGCAGTCAACTTGTGCAATATGTCAGAAGGTGAAGCAGGTTGCATTCTTCATTTCACCTGTCACATTATTTGACATTATTAAGCTTACCGTAGTTCACCAGAATAGTGAGCCAGTCACGTTTTACTTTATAAATAGCACAACTGGTGAGAGCGGGAGCCGGTGAGTCAAGCTGTGTATTGACAGTGGTTGCGTTTTATATTGAAAGTCACCCGTTGTTTTTTGCTTCAACAGAGTTGTCAGGGATGTGCAACTATAGTTTTCCTTCACAGAAAGTACATTAGTGCAACACATTCAGCAGAAAATTGCTTATTTTTCATCAGATGAGAACAGAAGCGCAATGCTATTTGGCTGGTAGGCTAAATCAGCTTACAAAGAAAAAGTAGTCTTTTCTTGCAAAAACTTTTCTAGCCATCATATTTCTAATGTTTATCATAGAGAGAATGTATCCAGCTACTTTTCCTAATGTTTTTCTTAAAGTTAATCTTACATTTTACCAAAGAAAAGTACGCTGGCTACACTGAGAAAAGTGCTGGAGTAAAGTAGCCACACATCAGTCAGAGCTCTGTCTGCTGGTAGAATGCCCGTTCATGTGCAACTGAAGCCAACATTTGTCTGATGCTGAGCAGAAATCACATTAAGAATCATTTTAGATCTGCGTTTACAAAACGCAGAAAGATATTTCTTGTGCATTTATATATTTTTCCTGTATGTATAACTAAGAATTCTGCATTAATGCGACCCCTAAGTTTATTTAGCTAGTTGTCTAAGTAAGTGACTGAATTTATAAGGTGATGGGACATCATATTGTGTTGTCTTTCTGCCGTGTTTGAGAAGTTAAAGGCCTTTTGGATGAGTTATCTGTACAGCGGCCACAACTATCTTTCATTTCCTTGAGTTTTTCTCTCCTGTCTGTTCTCGGCCCGTTGTTTTCTCCCCATCAGCCCGTCTGCTTCCATCTTCATCGAGCAGAGCAGACAGTCCTGTTGCCCTAGCAACTCCGGACTCCACACAGACACAGCATTTACACCTGCTGCTCCAGGGCCAGTACTGTTCATTTGCACAATGTCTCTTGTTCACATTCGCTTGCAAATGTCCAAACTCCCCAAAAATTACAATCGGTAGCTCCTATATATGTATAAGTATTGAGCTGGACTGCCTGTCTCTTTATAAAAAATGCTTTCGTTTATACTCTTTGGCATATTTAGCTAGCAGCCTCTATGGAAATTTGCTATCATTTATGCTAATTTTGTTAGCATTCTGGTAACAGACTCCCAAAGGGCTTCTAATTTTTTGGCGCCCCCTTCTGTACTGAGCCTGTAATACCGTAAATTCCTGCCTGAGAGAAGGACGTTATGATGATACACAAATCTGAATACCGCCCAACCCTTGTCTAGTGTCCCCTAAAATCACCTTTCTTGCTCATGTACAACTTGAAGTCATCAGGAACTTCTCTGTCTCTGAAATCCCGACATCATCTGTGTCTCTGAGCTGGATTGAACCATTGGGAAACAGCTCCTTCTATAGAGTAGAGTGGACTGATGGCAGTAGAGATATGAATTGAACTACCATTGAGACAGCCTTTAATGTAACTGAGCATTTTTAACCAGTATATCTGTCAGTCACTGTAGTTTTGGTTCACATAATTCTCTCTTTTGAAGGGAGTGTAGACTCCAACTGATCCAGAATATTTAGGAAATGTGTTTATCTGCAATCAACTGCAAAATTGGGCTTGGATAGTGTGATTAAGTGCTTGTCCTTTATTGAAAACTCCTTTTTTTGTCCCCAAAACGTTTCATGTCATTGATAATGCTTACTATCTTTAAATATGTTTTTAGAGGTACCACTTTTGTGTCCTACATACTGACCTTAAATGTAAGTAGAATTAGCATGCTTCTGATCATATATATAGAGTGTATGGTGAATACCATGAATAATAATGATTCTGGTGATCTTTTCCCAAAATATAACTTTCTTGCACGCACAGAGCCTGCAGTCATCAGGAACCTGACTGTCACTGAAATCACAACATCATCTGTGTCTCTGAGCTGGATTGAACCATTGGGAAACAGATCCTTATTCAGAATTGAATGGACTGATGGCAATACCAGTGGCAGTCAGAATACCCCAGAAACCTCTTTTAATGTTACTGCTCTCACTCCTGGAGTGCAGTACCTCTTCACAGTCACTGCAGTGGCTGGAGATAACACAACTGTAGGACAGAGCAAGACAGTTTCTAAGTATACAAGTAAGTAACTCAGATACTTTAGTGTTGGATTGTTTCAATGCCACAGATACTATTTGTATTTATTGATGTGTTAGTTGTTTGGATCCAAGAAGGTGATGATTTGAAAGTTGCCTTGTCTGTGTAGAATGCATTGATGGCAGTAGAGATATGAATGAAACTACCAATGAGACCGCCTTTAACTTAACTGAGCTGACTGCTGGAGTGAAGTACACATTCAGGGTGCTTGCAATTAATGGGGATGAGATGACTGAAGGCAATATTAGATATTATTGAGTTGCGGAACTCTTGGTGTTAATGGACATTTTTCATGTCAAAAGTCTGATCCATCCCTCTGGGAAGTGTATATTAGAGGCTGATCCATCCCCCTGGGCAGTGTATATTAGAGGCTGATCCATCCCTCTGGGCAGTGTATATTAGAGACTGATCCATCCCTCTGGGAAGTGTATATTAGAGGCTGATCCATCCTCTGGGCAGTGTATATTAGAGGCTGATCCATCCCTCTGGGAAGTGTATATTAGAGGCTGATCCATCCCTCTGGGCAGTGTATATTAGAGGCTGATCCATCCCTCTGGGAAGTGTATATTAGAGGCTGATCCATCCCTCTGGGAAGTGTATATTAGAGGCTGATCCATCCCTCTGGGAAGTGTATATTAGAGGCTGATCCATCCCTCTGGGCACTGTATATTAGAGGCTGATCCATCCCTCTGGGAAGTGTATATTAGAGGGTGATCCATCCCTCTGGGAAGTGTATATTAGAGGCTGATCCATCCCTCTGGGCACTGTATATTAGAGGCTGATCCTTCCCTCTGGGCACTGTATATTAGAGTCTGATCCATCCCCCTGGGCAGTGTATATTAGAGGCTGATCCATCCCTCTGGGAAGTGTATATTGTAGCATTTAAAGGCCCAGTGCAGTCAACATTTGGATTTTTGTGTTTTATATATATTTCCACACTATGAGGTTGGAATAATACTGTGAAATTGTGAAAATTATGATCATGCCTTTTTAGTGTAAGAGCTGTTTAGAATGTCAGTCTGTTTTGGTTGGGTGACTTTTTGGCCTGAATGGTGACATATCCAGGAGCTAAATTTATTAAAAATATTAAAAATATTATCCAGTTTGTTTTTGAACATTTGAATTGAAAACAATGACAGTAAGGTACTGAATTGTTACCCAGAAAAGATTCAATATTGAGAAACAAATAGCTACATTGAACTTTTAATACAGATGTCTTTCAAGATATAATATTTTCTATTGTCCCGTAAAATCTAATTCCTTGCTCACCTAAGGACCTGAAGTCATCAGGAACCTCTCTGTCTCTGAAATCACAACATCATCTGTGTCTCTGAGCTGGATTGAACCATTGGAAAACAGCTCCTTCTATAGAGTAGAATGGACTAATGGCAGTAGAGATAAGAATTGAACTACCATTGAGACAGCCTTTAATGTAACTGAGCTGACTGCTGAAGTGCAATACAGACTCATAGTTGCTGCAGTCGCTGCTGATAAGACTACTGAAGGATTATCCATCATTTTTAACCAGTATATCTGTCAGTCACTGTAGTTTTGGTTCACATAATTCTCTCTTTTGGAGGGAGTGTAGACTCCAACTGATCCAGAATATTTAGGAAATGTGTTTATCTGCAATCAACTGCAAAATTGGGCTTGGATAGTGTGATTAAGTGCTTGTCCTTTATTGAAAACACCTTTTTTTTGTCCCCAAAACGTTTCATGTCATTGATAATGCTTACTATCTTTAAATATGTTTTTAGAGGTACCACTTTTGTGTCCTACATACTGACCTTAAATGTATGTAGAATTAGCATGCTTCTGATTATATACATAGAGTGTATAGTGAATACCATGAATAATAATGATTCTGGTGATCTTTTCCCAAAATATAACTTTCTTGCACGCACAGAGCCTGCAGTCATCAGGAACCTGACTGTCACTGAAATCACAACATCATCTGTGTCTCTGAGCTGGATTGAACCATTGGGAAACAGATCCTTCTTCAGAGTAGAATGGACTGATGGCAATACCAGTGGCAGTCAGAATACCCCAGAAACCTCTTATAATGTTACTGCTCTCACTCCTGGAGTTCAGTACCTCTTCACAGCACTGCAGTGGCTGGAGATAACACAACTGTAGGACAGAGCAAGACAGTTTCTAAGTATACAAGTAAGTAACTCAGACACTTTAGCGTTGGATTGTTTCAATGCCACAGATACTATTCATATTTATTTATACGTTAGTTGTTTGGATCCAAGAAGGTGATGATTTGAAAGTTGCCTTGTCTGTGTAGAATGCATTGATGGCAGTAGAGATATGAATGAAACTACCAATGAGAACCGCCTTTAACTTAACTGAGCTGACTGCTGGAGTGAAGTACACATTCAGAGTGCTTGCAATTAATGGGGATGAGATGACTGAAGGCAATATTAGATATTATTGAGTTGCGGAACTCTTGGTGTTAATGGACATTTTTCATGTCTAAAGTCTGATCCATCCTGATCCATCCCCTCTGGGAAGTGTATATTAGAGGCTGATCCATCCCCTGGGCAGTGCATATTAGAGGCTGATCCATACCTCTGGGCAGTGTATATTAGAGGCTGATCCATCCCTCTGGGCTCTCAGTGTAGTGTCCATCCCTCTGGGAATGTAGAGAGCTGATCCATCCCTGGGAAGTGTATATTAGAGGCTGGGAAGTGTATATTAGAGGCTGATCCATCCCTCTGGGAAGTGTATATTAGAGGCTGATCTATCCCTCTGGGCAATGTATATTAGAGGCTGATCCATCCCTCTGGGAAGTGTATATTAGAGGGTGATCCATCCCTCTGGGAAGTGTATATTAGAGGCTGATCCATCCCTCTGGGCACTGTATATTAGAGGCTGATCCATCCCTCTGGGCACTGTATATTAGAGTCTGATCCATCCCCCTGGGCAGTGTATATTAGAGGCTGATCCATCCCTCTGGGAAGTGTATATTGTAGCATTTAAAGGCCCAGTGCAGTCAACATTTGGATTTTTGTGTTTTATATATATTTCCACACTATGAGGTTGGAATAATACTGTGAAATTGTGAAAATTATGATCATGCCTTTTTAGTGTAAGAGCTGTTTGGAATGTCAGTCTGTTTTGGTTGGGTGACTTTTTGGCCTGAATGGTGACATAACCAGGAGCTAAATTTATTTAAAATATTATCCAGTTTGTTTTTGAACATTTGAATTGAAAACAATGACAGTAAGGTACCAAATTGTTACCCAGAAAAGATTCAATATTGAGAAACAAATAGCTACATTGAACTTTTAATACAGATGTCTTTCAAGATATAATATTTTCTATTGTCCCGTAAAATCAAATTCCTTGCTCACGTAAGAACCTGAAGTCATCAGGAACCTCTTTGTCTTGGTATTAATGGACATTTTTCATGTCTAGAGGCTGATCCATACCTCTGGGCAGTGTATATTAGAGGCTGATCCATCCCCCTGGGCAGTGTATATTAGAGGCTGATCCATCCCTCTGGGCATATGTGATCCATCCGTCTGGGAGTGTATATTAGAGGCTGATCCATCCCTGATCTGGGCAGTGTATATTAGAGGATGATCCATCCCTCTGGGTGTGTATATTAGAGGCTGATCCATCCCTCTGGGAAGTGTATATTAGAGGCTGATCCATCCCTCTGGGCAGTGTATATTAGAGGCTGATCCATCCCTCTGGGCAGTGTATATTAGAGGCTGATCCATCCCTCTGGGCAGTGTATATTAGAGGCTGATCCATCCCTCTGGGCAGTGTATATTAGAGGCTGATCCATCCCTCTGGGAAGTGTATATTAGAGGCTGATCCATCCCTCTGGGCAGTGTATATTAGAGGCTGATCCATCCCTCTGGGAAGTGTATATTGTAACAAGGCCCAGTGCAGTCAACATTTGGATTTTTGTGTTTTATATATATTTCCACACTATGAGGTTGGAATAATACTGTGAAATTGTGAAAATTATGATCATGCCTTTTTAGTGTAAGAGCTGTTTGGAATGTCAGTCTGTTTTGGTTGGGTGACTTTTTGGCCTGAATGGTGACATATCCAGGAGCTAAATTTATAAAAATATTATCCAGTTTGTTTTGAACATTTGAATTGAAAACAATGACAGTAAGGTACCGAATTGTTACCCAGAAAAGATTCAATATTGAGAAACAAATAGCTACATTGAACTTTTAATACAGATGTCTTTCAAGATATAATATTTTCTATTGTCCCGTAAAATCAAATTCCTTGCTCACGTAAGAACCTGAAGTCATCAGGAACCTCTTTGTCTTGGTATTAATGGACATTTTTCATGTCTAGAGGCTGATCCATCCCTCTGGGCAGTGTATATTAGAGGCTGATCCATCCCTCTGGGTAGTGGATATTAGAGGCTGATCCATACCTCTGGGTAGTGGATATTAGAGGAAGATTATGTTAATTCCCTTTTAATGTAGGAGCTGCTTGAAAGAAACCGCCTGACATTTCAATCTGTTTTGGTGGGAGGAGTTTTGGCCTGCCCTGTGACATCACCCGGTGATACATTTCAAATAGAAACAGTTTCAAACCTCTCTGCCAATAACAGCTAGTTTAAAGTTTTCCCCAACTCCACTCAGACCTCTACTAGACAGTCCCAGCTAATTTCCTGCTTGACAAGTTGCTCTATTTGTGAAGAAGCTATATTTGTAAAAAAAAAAAAAAAAAAAAAAAAAAAAGATGTTTTTATTGAAAACATTCACAGTAAGTTACTTAATTGTTCCCCAGAAATGATTTGATATTGAGATAAAAACTGCGGCATTGTACTTTGAATACTGATGTCTTTGAAGATATATTATTGTCTAGTGTAGGCTTTTGCGGTATACCGTGTATACTGTGTACCGGGGTGTTATGAAATAGCCACGAGATGGTTTTTCAATACCGTCAATACTGTTGAATCTATTTCTTTGAAGTTTTTCTATACAGTTTCATATTTGTAGCTACTTTTTAAGTAAATACCTGCAGTCAACTTGTGCAATATGTTAGAAGATAACGCAGATTGGGTTCTTCATTTCACCTGTCACATTATTTGACATTATTAAGCTTACCGTAGTTCACCAGAATAGTGAGCCAGTCACGTTTTACTTTATAAATAGCACAACTGGTGAGAGCGGGAGCCGGTGAGTCAAGCTGTGTATTGACAGTGGTTGCGTTTTATATTGAAAGTCACCCGTTGTTTTTTGCTTCAACAGAGTTGTCAGGGATGTGCAACTATAGTTTTCCTTCACAGAAAGTACATTAGTGCAACACATTCGGCAGAAAATTGCTTATTTTTCATCAGATGAGAACAGAAGCGCAATGCTATTTGGCTGGTAGGCTAAATCAGCTTACAAAGAAAAAGTACAGTCTTTTCTTGCAAAAACTTTTCTAGCCATCATATTTCTAATGTTTATCATAGAGAGAATGTATCCAGCTACTTTTCCTAATGTTTTTCTTAAAGTTAATCTTACATTTTACCAAAGAAAAGTACGCTGGCTACACTGAGAAAAGTGCTGGAGTAAAGTAGCCACACATCAGTCAGAGCTCTGTCTGCTGGTAGAATGCCCGTTCATGTGCAACTGAAGCCAACATTTGTCTGATGCTGAGCAGAAATCACATTAAGAATCATTTTAGATCTGCGTTTACAAAACGCAGAAAGATATTTCTTGTGCATTTATATATTTTTCCTGTATGTATAACTAAGAATTCTGCATTAATGCGACCCCTAAGTTTATTTAGCTAGTTGTCTAAGTAAGTGACTGAATTTATAAGGTGATGGGACATCATATTGTGTTGTCTTTCTGCCGTGTTTGAGAAGTTAAAGGCCTTTTGGATGAGTTATCTGTACAGCGGCCACAACTATCTTTCGATTTCCTTGAGTTTTTTCTCCTGTCTGTTCTCGGCCCGTTGTTTTCTCCCCCATCAGCCCGTCTGCTTCCATCTTCATCGAGCAGAGCAGACAGTCCTGTTGCCCTAGCAACTCCGGACTCCACACAGACACAGCATTTACACCTGCTGCTCCAGGGCCAGTACTGTTCATTTGCACAATGTCTCTTGTTCACATTCGCTTGCAAATGTCCAAACTCCCCAAAAATTACAATCGGTAGCTCCTATATATGTATAAGTATTGAGCTGGACTGCCTGTCTCTTTATAAAAAATGCTTTCGTTTATACTCTTTGGCATATTTAGCTAGCAGCCTCTATGGAAATTTGCTATCATTTATGCTAATTTTGTTAGCATTCTGGTAACAGACTCCCAAAGGGCTTCTAATTTTTGGCGCCCCCTTCTGTACTGAGCCTGTAATACCGTAAATTCCTGCCTGAGAGAAGGACGTTATGATGATACACAAATCTGAATACCGCCCAACCCTTGTCTAGTGTCCCCTAAAATCACCTTTCTTGCTCATGTACAACTTGAAGTCATCAGGAACTTCTCTGTCTCTGAAATCCCGACATCATCTGTGTCTCTGAGCTGGATTGAACCATTGGGAAACAGCTCCTTCTATAGAGTAGAGTGGACTGATGGCAGTAGAGATATGAATTGAACTACCATTGAGACAGCCTTTAATGTAACTGAGCATTTTTAACCAGTATATCTGTCAGTCACTGTAGTTTTGGTTCACATAATTCTCTCTTTTGAAGGGAGTGTAGACTCCAACTGATCCAGAATATTTAGGAAATGTGTTTATCTGCAATCAACTGCAAAATTGGGCTTGGATAGTGTGATTAAGTGCTTGTCCTTTATTGAAAACTCCTTTTTTTGTCCCCAAAACGTTTCATGTCATTGATAATGCTTACTATCTTTAAATATGTTTTTAGAGGTACCACTTTTGTGTCCTACATACTGACCTTAAATGTAAGTAGAATTAGCATGCTTCTGATCATATATATAGAGTGTATGGTGAATACCATGAATAATAATGATTCTGGTGATCTTTTCCCAAAATATAACTTTCTTGCACGCACAGAGCCTGCAGTCATCAGGAACCTGACTGTCACTGAAATCACAACATCATCTGTGTCTCTGAGCTGGATTGAACCATTGGGAAACAGATCCTTATTCAGAATTGAATGGACTGATGGCAATACCAGTGGCAGTCAGAATACCCCAGAAACCTCTTTTAATGTTACTGCTCTCACTCCTGGAGTGCAGTACCTCTTCACAGTCACTGCAGTGGCTGGAGATAACACAACTGTAGGACAGAGCAAGACAGTTTCTAAGTATACAAGTAAGTAACTCAGATACTTTAGTGTTGGATTGTTTCAATGCCACAGATACTATTTGTATTCATTTATACGTTACTTGTTTGGATCCAAGAAGGTGATGATTTGAAAGTTGCCTTGTCTGTGTAGAATGCATTGATGGCAGTAGAGATATGAATGAAACTACCAATGAGACCGCCTTTAACTTAACTGAGCTGACTGCTGCAGTGAAGTACACATTCAGGGTGCTTGCAATTAATGGGGATGAGATGACTGAAGGCAATATTAGATATTATTGAGTTGCGGAACTCTTGGTGTTAATGGACATTTTTCATGTCTAAAGGCTGATCCATCCCTCTGGGAAGTGTATATTAGAGGCTGATCCATCCCCCTGGGCAGTGTATATTAGAGGCTGATCCATCCCTCTGGGAAGTCTATATTAGAGACTGATCCATCCCTCTGGGAAGTGTATATTAGAGGCTGATCCATACCTCTGGGCAGTGTATATTAGAGGCTGATCCATCCCTCTGGGAAGTGTATATTAGAGGCTGATCCATCCCTCTGGGCAGTGTATATTAGAGGCTGATCCATCCCTCTGGGCAGTGTATATTAGAGGCTGATCCATCCCTCTGGGAAGTGTATATTAGAGGCTGATCCATCCCTCTGGGAAGTGTATATTAGAGGCTGATCCATCCCTCTGGGCACTGTATATTAGAGGCTGATCCATCCCTCTGGGAAGTGTATATTAGAGGCTGATCCATCCCTCTGGGAAGTGTATATTAGAGGCTGATCCATCCCTCTGGGCACTGTATATTAGAGGCTGATCCTTCCCTCTGGGCACTGTATATTAGAGTCTGATCCATCCCCTGGGCAGTGTATATTAGAGGCTGATCCATCCCTCTGGGAAGTGTATATTGTAGCATTTAAAGGCCCAGTGCAGTCAACATTTGGATTTTTGTGTTTTATATATATTTCCACACTATGAGGTTGGAATAATACTGTGAAATTGTGAAAATTATGATCATGCCTTTTTAGTGTAAGAGCTGTTTAGAATGTCAGTCTGTTTTGGTTGGGTGACTTTTTGGCCTGAATGGTGACATATCCAGGAGCTAAATTTATTAAAAATATTAAAAATATTATCCAGTTTGTTTTTGAACATTTGAATTGAAAACAATGACAGTAAGGTACTGAATTGTTACCCAGAAAAGATTCAATATTGAGAAACAAATAGCTACATTGAACTTTTAATACAGATGTCTTTCAAGATATAATATTTTCTATTGTCCCGTAAAATCTAATTCCTTGCTCACCTAAGGACCTGAAGTCATCAGGAACCTCTCTGTCTCTGAAATCACAACATCATCTGTGTTGAGCTGGATTGAACCATTGGAAAACAGCTCCTTCTATAGAGTAGAATGGACTAATGGCAGTAGAGATAAGAATTGAACTACCATTGAGACAGCCTTTAATGTAACTGAGCTGACTGCTGAAGTGCAATACAGACTCATAGTTGCTGCAGTCGCTGCTGATAAGACTACTGAAGGATTATCCATCATTTTTAACCAGTATATCTGTCAGTCACTGTAGTTTTGGTTCACATAATTCTCTCTTTTGGAGGGAGTGTAGACTCCAACTGATCCAGAATATTTAGGAAATGTGTTTATCTGCAATCAACTGCAAAATTGGGCTTGGATAGTGTGATTAAGTGCTTGTCCTTTATTGAAAACACCTTTTTTTTGTCCCCAAAACGTTTCATGTCATTGATAATGCTTACTATCTTTAAATATGTTTTTAGAGGTACCACTTTTGTGTCCTACATACTGACCTTAAATGTATGTAGAATTAGCATGCTTCTGATTGTATACATAGAGTGTATAGTGAATACCATGAATAATAATGATTCTGGTGATCTTTTCCCAAAATATAACTTTCTTGCACGCACAGAGCCTGCAGTCATCAGGAACCTGACTGTCACTGAAATCACAACATCATCTGTGTCTCTGAGCTGGACTGAACCATTCGGAAACAGATCCTTCTTCAGAGTAGAATGGACTGATGGCAATACCAGTGGCAGTCAGAATACCCCAGAAACCTCTTATAATGTTACTGCTCTCACTCCTGGAGTTCAGTACCTCTTCACAGTCACTGCAGTGGCTGGAGATAACACAACTGTAGGACAGAGCAAGACAGTTTCTAAGTATACAAGTAAGTAACTCAGACACTTTAGCGTTGGATTGTTTCAATGCCACAGATACTATTCATATTTATTTATACGTTAGTCGTTTGGATCCAAGAAGGTGATGATTTGAAAGTTGCCTTGTCTGTGTAGAATGCATTGATGGCAGTAGAGATATGAATGAAACTACCAATGAGAACCGCCTTTAACTTAACTGAGCTGACTGCTGGAGTGAAGTACACATTCAGAGTGCTTGCAATTAATGGGGATGAGATGACTGAAGGCAATATTAGATATTATTGAGTTGCGGAACTCTTGGTGTTAATGGACATTTTTCATGTCTAAAGTCTGATCCATCCCTCTGGGAAGTGTATATTAGAGGCTGATCCATCCCCCTGGGCAGTGCATATTAGAGGCTGATCCATACCTCTGGGCAGTGTATATTAGAGGCTGATCCATCCCTCTGGGAAGTGTATATTAGAGGCTGATCCATCCCTCTGGGCAGTGTATATTAGAGGCTGATCCATCCCTCTGGGAAGTGTATATTAGAGGCTGATCCATCCCTCTGGGAAGTGTATATTAGAGGCTGATCCATCCCTCTGGGAAGTGTATATTAGAGGCTGATCTATCCCTCTGGGCACTGTATATTAGAGGCTGATCCATCCCTCTGGGAAATGTATATTAGAGGCTGATCCATCCCTCTGGGCACTGTATATTAGAGGCTGATCCATCCCTCTGGGAAGTGTATATTAGAGGCTGATCCATCCCTCTGGGCACTGTATATTAGAGGCTGATCCATCCCTCTGGGCACTGTATATTAGAGGCTGATCCATCCCTCTGGGAAGTGTATATTGTAGCATTTAAAGGCCCAGTGCAGTCAACATTTGGATTTTTGTGTTTTATATATATTTCCACACTATGAGGTTGGAATAATACTGTGAAATTGTGAAAATTATGATCATGCCTTTTTAGTGTAAGAGCTGTTTGGAATGTCAGTCTGTTTTGGTTGGGTGACTTTTTGGCCTGAATGGTGACATATCCAGGAGCTAAATTTATTAAAAATATTATCCAGTTTGTTTTTGAACATTTGAATTGAAAACAATGACAGTAAGGTACTGAATTGTTACCCAGAAAAGATTCAATATTGAGAAACAAATAGCTACATTGAACTTTTAATACAGATGTCTTTCAAGATATAATATTTTCTATTGTCCCGTAAAATCTAATTCCTTGCTCACCTAAGGACCTGAAGTCATCAGGAACCTCTGTCTCTGAAATCACAACATCATCTGTGTCTCTGAGCTGGATTGAACCATTGGAAAACAGCTCCTTCTATAGAGTAGAATGGACTAATGGCAGTAGAGATAAGAATTGAACTACCATTGAGACAGCCTTTAATGTAACTGAGCTGACTGCTGAAGTGAAATACAGACTCATAGTTGCTGCAGTCGCTGCTGATAAGACTACTGAAGGATTATCCATCATTTTTAACCAGTATATCTGTCAGTCACTGTAGTTTTGGTTCACATAATTCTCTTTTTGGAGGGAGTGTAGACTCCAACTGATCCAGAATATTTAGGAAATGTGTTTATCTGCAATCAACTGCAAAATTGGGCTTGGATAGTGTGATTAAGTGCTTGTCCTTTATTGAAAACTCCTTTTGTCCCCAAAACGTTTCATGTCATTGATAATGCTTACTATCTTTAAAATAGAGGTACCACTTTTGTGTCCTACATACTGACCTTAAATGTATGTAGAATTAGCATGCTTCTGATTATATACATAGAGTGTATAGTGAATACCATGAATAATAATGATTCTGGTGATCTTTTCCCAAAATATAACTTTCTTGCACGCACAGAGCCTGCAGTCATCAGGAACCTGACTGTCACTGAAATCACAACATCATCTGTGTCTCTGAGCTGGATTGAACCATTGGGAAACAGATCCTTATTCAGAATTGAATGGACTGATGGCAATACCAGTGGCAGTCAGAATACCCCAGAAACCTCTTATTATGTTACTGCTCTCACTCCTGGAGTGCAGTACCTCTTCACAGTCACTGCAGTGGCTGGAGATAACACAACTGTAGGACAGAGCAAGACAGTTTCTAAGTATACAAGTAAGTAACTCAGACACTTTTATGTCAGATTGTTTCAATGCCACAGATACTATTCGTATTCATTGATATGCTAACCTCCCCTGTTAATGTAATGGTGAGAGGTTAGCATTTTTTTTGGGGGGTTATAATATTTGTGTGTCTAAATTTCTCACTCATAATTATTCATATTTTATTCAGGATTATGCATAATCATTGTAGCATCCAAAACAAAAACCAAACGCATCCAACAAACTTTAAGTCACAAGCTTGATGTAGCCATGGCATGCTATGAATATGGGACCAAATACTTCTCATTGTACTACTTTAATAAACAAAGTGAATTTGTCCCTATACTTTTGGTCACCTAAAATTGGGGGACACATTTTTTAAGGAATCTTTGACCAACAGATACATATCTGTATTCCCAGGCATGTGAATTCCATAGATTAGGGCTTAATCAATGTATTTCAATTTACTGATTTCCTTATTAGAACTGTAGCTCAGTAAAATCTTTTAAATTGTTGCATGTTGCGTTAATATTTTTGTTCAATGTGTCATACCCCCCCAAAAATGCTGCCTTGCCCTGTTATTGTAATGGTGAGAGGTTACTATGTCTTGGGGGGTATGACATTTGTGCGTCTGTAACTCTCTCACTCATCATTATTCACAATTTTTTATCCATAATAATGCCAGCATCCACATTAATATAGATTCAGTTAGAAACATATCCTATTCTTATTTTGAGGCTATGCAGTGTTTGTTTAAAATTTGAGTAAAACAATATTATATTTTGGGTTCTGATGGGGTATGATAGTTTAACTAATTTCATGGCATTCATAAGTTATATTCTTCAACATTCAATGGTTATATACACTAAATCACAAGAAGTACAGAGTACAGAGTATTAATATCGAGGTTGTCCCCCCATTAGATGCTATAACAGCCTCAACTCTTCTGGGAAGGCTTTCCACTACATGTTGGTGCCTTGCTGCTGGGTCTTGCTTTAATTTGGCAAGAAGAGCATGAGTGAGGTCGGGCACTGTTGGGTGATTAGGCCTGGCTCGCAGTCGATGTTCCAATTCATCCCAAAGGTGTTCTATGCGGTTGAGGTTAGGGTTCCATGCGGGCCAGTCAAGTTCTTCCACACCACTCTCGACAGACCACTTCTGTATGGATGTCGCTCTGTGCACGGGGGCATTGTCATACAGAAACAGCAAAGGGTATGGACTACAGGTATATTACAGAAGTGGGAGTTCTTCAAGGACAAGATTGTCTTCTGTGGACGTGAAATTGACCGCAATGGATTGCACAAAACACAGGACAAAATCGATGCAGTGGTACAGGCACCACAACCGCAAAATATCACCTGTCAAATCAAATCAAATTTATTTATATAGCCCTTTGTACATCAGCTGATATCTCAAAGTGCTGTACAGAAACCCAGCCTAAAACCCCAACCAGCAAGCAATGCAGGTGTAGAAGCACGGTGGCTAGGAAAAACTCCCTAGAAAGGCCAAAACCTAGGAAGAAACCTAGAGAGGAACCAGGCTATGTAGGGTGGCCAGTCCTCTTCTGGCTGTGCCGGGTGGAGATTATAACAGAACATGGCCAAGATGTTCAAATGTTCATAAATGACCAGCATGGTCAAATAATAATAATCACAGGCAGAACAGTTGAAACTGGAGCAGCAGCACGGCCAGGTGGACTGGGGACAGCAAGGAGTCATCATGCCCGGTAGTCCTGAGGCATGGTCCTAGGGCTCAGGTCCTCCTAGAGAGAGAAAGAGAGAATTAGAGAGAGCATACTTAAATTCACACAGGACACCGGATAGGACAGGAGAAGTACTCCAGATATAACAAACTGACCCTAGCCCCCTGACACATAAACTACTGCAGCATAAATACTGGAGGCTGAGACAGGAGGGGTCAGAAGACACTGTGGCCCCATCCGATGACATCCCCGGACAGGGCCAAACAGGAAGGATATAAACCCACACACTTTGCCAAAGCCCCCACACCACTAGAGG
Source organism: Oncorhynchus tshawytscha (assembly GCF_018296145.1). NCBI lineage: Eukaryota > Metazoa > Chordata > Actinopteri > Salmoniformes > Salmonidae > Oncorhynchus > Oncorhynchus tshawytscha. Next base: position 11,826,008 of record NC_056429.1, read on the forward strand.
GATATCTTCAACCACCAACTTACCATCCTGAGACAAGGCCGAGTATAGCCCACAAAGATCTCCACCACGGCACAACCCAAGGGGGGGAGGGGGGGGCGCCAACCCAGACAGGAAGATCACATCAGTGACTCAACCCACTCAAGTGACGCACCCCTCCTAGGGACGGTATGAAAGAGCCCTAGTAAGCCAGTGACTCAGCCACTGTAAAAGGGTTAGAGGCAGAGAATCCCAGTGGAAAGAGGGGAACTGGCCAGGCAGAGACAGCAAGGGCGGTTCGTTGCTCCAGAGCCTTTCCGTTCACCTTCACACTCCTGGGCCAGACTACACTCAATCATATGACCCACTGAAGAGATGAGTCTTCAGTAAAGACTTAAAGGTTGAGACCGAGTTTGCGTCTCTCACATGGGTAGGCAGACTATTCCATAAAAATTGAGCTCTATAGGAGAAAGCCCTGCCTCCACCTGTTTGCTTAGAAATTCTAGGGACAATTAGGAGGCCTGCGTCTTGTGACCGTAGCGTACGTGTAGGTATGTACGGCAGGACCAAATCAGAGAGATAGGTAGGAGCAAGCCCATGTAATGCTTTGTAGGTTAGCAGTAAAACCTTGAAATCAGCCCTTGCCTTGACAGGAAGCCAGTGTAGGGAGGCTAGCATTGGAGTAATATGATAAATTTTTTTGGTTCTAGTCAGTATTCTAGCAGCCGTATTTAGCACTAACTGAAGTTTATTTAGTGCTTTATCCGGGTAGCCGGAAAGTAGAGCATTGCAGTAGTCTAACCTAGAAGTGACAAAAGCAAAGTTGGTTGTGGTTTTCTCTTTTCTGTCCATATTTTCCTTCAGTCATTGCAATGACTTCCGGCGCCGACAGAGATGGCTGCCTCGCTTCGCGTTCCTAGGAAACTATGCAGTTTTTTGTTTTTTTATGTGTTATTTCTTACACTAGTACCCCAGGTCATCTTAGGTTTCATTACATACAGCCGAGAAGAACTACTGAATATAAGATCAGCGTCAACTCACCATCAGTACGACCAAGAATATGTTTTTCGCGATGCGGATCCTGTGTTCTGCCTTACAACCAGTGTAACGGAGTGGATCACATGCAGCGACCAAAAAAAAAACGACTCAGAAAAAGAGGGAAACGAAGCGGTCTTCTGGTCAGACTCCGGAGACGGGCACACCGTGCACCACTCCCTAGCATTCTTCTTGCCAATGTCCAGTCTCTTGACAACAAGGTTGATGAAATCCGAACAAGGGTAGCATTCCAGAGGGACATCAGAGACTGTAACGTTCTCTGCTTCACGGAAACATGGCTCACTGGAGAGACGCAATCCGAAGCGGTGCAGCCAGCGGGTTTCTCCACGCATCGCGCCGACAGAAACAAACATCTTTCTGGTAAGAAGACGGGCGGGGGCGTATGCCTTATGGCCAACGTGACATGGTGTGATGAAAGAAACATACAGGAACTCAACTCCTTCTGTTCACCTGATTTAGAATTCCTCAAAATCAAATGTAGACCGCATTATCTACCAAGAGAATTCTCTTCGATTATAATCACAGCCGTATATATCCCCCCCAAGCAGACACATCGATGGCTCTGAACGAACTTTATTTAACTCTCTGCAAACTGGAAACGATTTATCCGGAGGCTGCATTCATTGTAGCTGGGGATTTTAACAAGGCTAATCTGAAAACAAGACTCCCTAAATTTTATCAGCATATCGATTGCGCAACCAGGGGTGGAAAGACCCTGGATCATTGTTACTCTAACTTCCGCGACGCATATAAGGCCCTGCCCCGCCCCCTTTCGGAAAAGCTGACCACGACTCCATTTTGTTGATCCCTGCCTACAGACAGAAACTAAAACAAGAAGCTCCCACGCTGAGGTCTGTCCAACGCTGGTCTGACCAAGCTGACTCCACACTCCAAGACTGCTTCCATCACGTGGACTGGGAGATGTTTCGTATTGCGTCAGACAACAACATTGACGAATACGCTGATACGGTGTGCGAGTTCATTAGAACGTGCGTTGAAGATGTCGTTCCCATAGCAACGATTAAACATTCCCTAACCAGAAACCGTGGATTGATGGCAGCATTCGTGTGAAACTGAAGGCACGAACCACTGCTTTTAATCAGGGCAAGGTGTCTGGTAACATGACTGAATACAAACAGTGCAGCTATTCCCTCCGCAAGGCTATCAAACAAGCTAAGCGCCAGTACAGAGACAAAGTAGAATCTCAATTCAACGGCTCAGACACAAGAGGCATGTGGCAGGGTCTACAGTCAATCACGGACTACAGGAAGAAACCCAGCCCAGTCACGGACCAGGATGTCTTGCTCCCAGGCAGACTAAATAACTTTTTGCCCGCTTTGAGGACAATACAGTGCCACTGACACGGCCTGCAACGGAAACATGCGGTCTCTCCTTCACTGCAGCCGATGTGAGTAAGACATTTAAACGTGTTAACCCTCGCAAGGCTGCAGGCCCAGACGGCATCCCCAGCCGCGCCCTCAGAGCATGCGCAGACCAGCTGGCCGGTGTGTTTACGGACATATTCAATCAATCCCTATACCAGTCTGCTGTTCCCACATGCTTCAAGAGGGCCACCATTGTTCCTGTTCCCAAGAAAGCTAAGGTAACTGAGCTAAACGACTACCGCCCCGTAGCACTCACATCCGTCATCATGAAGTGCTTTGAGAGACTAGTCAAGGACCATATCACCTCCACCCTACCTGACACCCTTGACCCACTCCAATTTGCTTACCGCCCAAATAGGTCCACAGACGATGCAATCTCAACCACACTGCACACTGCCCTAACCCATCTGGACAAGAGGAATACCTATGTGAGAATGCTGTTCATCGACTACAGCTCGGCATTCAACACCATAGTACCCTCCAAGCTCGTCATCAAGCTCGAGACCCTGGGTCTTGACCCCGCCCTGTGCAACTGGGTACTGGACTTCCTGACGGGCCGCCCCCAGGTGGTGAGGGTAGGCAACAACATCTCCTCCCCGCTGATCCTCAACACTGGGGCCCCACAAGGGTGCGTTCTGAGCCCTCTCCTGTACTCCCTGTTCACCCACGACTGCGTGGCCATGCACGCCTCCAACTCAATCATCAAGTTTGCGGACGACACAACAGTGGTAGGCTTGATTACCAACAACGACGAGACGGCCTACAGGGAGGAGGTGAGGGCCCTCGGAGTGTGGTGTCAGGAAAATAACCTCACACTCAACGTCAACAAAACTAAGGAGATGATTGTGGACTTCAGGAAACAGCAGAGGGAACACCCCCCATCCACATCGATGGAACAGTAGTGGAGAGGGTAGCAAGTTTTAAGTTCCTCGGCATACACATCACAGACAAACTGAATTGGTCCACTCACACAGACAGCATCGTGAGGAAGGCGCAGCAGCGCCTCTTCAACCTCAGGAGGCTGAAGAAATTCGGCTTGTCACCAAAAGCACTCACCAACTTCTACAGATGCACAATCGAGAGCATCCTGGCGGGCTGTATCACCGCCTGGTATGGCAACTGCACCGCCCTCAACCGTAAGGCTCTCCAGAGGGTAGTGAGGTCTGCACAACGCATCACCGGGGGCAAACTACCTGCCCTCCAGGACACCTACACCACCCAATGCTACAGGAAGATCATCATCATAAAGATCATCAAGGACATCAACCACCCGAGCCACTGCCTGTTCACCCCGCTGTCATCCAGAAGGCGAGGTCAGTACAGGTGCATCAAAGCTGGGACCGAGAGACTGAAAAACAGCTTCTATCTCAAGGCCATCAGACTGTTAAACAGCCACCACTAACATTGAGTGGCTACTGCCAACACACTGTCAATGACACTGACTCTACTCCAGCCACTTTAATCATGGGAATTGATGGGAAATGATGTAAATATATCACTAGCCACTTTAAACAATGCTACCTTATATAATGTTACTTACCCTACATTGTTCATCTCATATGCATACGTTGATACTGTACTCTATATCATCGACTGCATCCTTATGTAATACATGTATCACTAGCCACTTTAACTATGCCACTTGGTTTACATACTTATCTCATATGTATATACTGTACTCGATATCATCTACTGTATCTTGCCTATGCTGCTCTGTACCATCACTCATTCATATATCCTTATGTACATATTCTTTATCCCCTTACACTGTGTATAAGACAGTAGTTTTTTTGGAATTGTTAGTTAGATTACTTGTTCGTTATTACTGCATTGTCGGAACTAGAAGCACAAGCATTTCGCTACACTCGCATTAACATCTGCTAACCATGTGTATGTGACAAATAAGATTTGATTTGATTTGATTTGAACCTTTTCGATTTTGCTTTTGACAGAGCCTGAACAACCTGTGGACATTGTGGCTACGAGACGAGGAACCAGTCAGCTGAATGTGACATGGACCTTGCGTAACGGGAGTGTGGAATACTACAGCGTGAACATATTTAATGCTGCTTTGAACTATAGATCCAGCAATACCACACAGACCAGGGAGGCCAGCTTCACTGGGTTACAGCCTGGGAGGGTTTATGAGGTCACAGTGACTGCTGTAGCTGGAGACTTTAGGAACCAGTCTGCTCGGGTCCAGTTAGCCACCAGTAAGTCATGGTCAATGATGCCCATACTATGCATTTACTGTAGTTTGAAGTTGATAAAAGTTTGTATGAGAGGGTGAGAATGTTTTCTCTGGTTTTGTCCTGAAGAAAAAGCACCTAATGTGTGTTTGTGTGAATGAGAATTTGTGTTTGCAACTTTCCTAGCATCACTCTTATTTCTCCTCCATAGATCCCAACCCACCTGGACCCCTCAACATCACAGAGAGGACAACCAGCTCCCTCGTTGTCCAATGGACAATCCCGGGTCTAATGATTGGAGCGCAAGGCATCTCCTATAACATCAGCTACCAGCTTAATGGGACTGGTTTAGGAGAGAGAAACCAGTCTTCCTCTACCACTAGTCTCAGCAGTAACCTGACCTCTCTGTCCTCTGGAACTTGCTACACCATCACAGTGAAAACCATGGGACCTCAGAATCTAGAAAGCACCAGTGTTTATGCATCAGAATGTACCTGTGAGTAGACTTGTGACAACCGTTCAGTAGACTGTGCTCTGGGTGACGTTTTGACTGTGAAAATGTTGCAGAAATATTCTGAAACCTTTCTAATAATCCTACATGCCTTAACACATTTCATATCCTAGTAAGATCACTGATTTAAGGTAGATTTTTTTCTCTCCCTTCCTCCTAGTACCCAAACCAGTGGTGAACCTCACAGCCACCCCGTTGTCCAACTCCTCATGTAAGCTACAGTGGACTGACCCCGTGGAGGTTAAGAACTACTACACCTATAGAGTCCAGTACATAAAGGCTACAGGCCCTGTACTGAAAACAGTCAGTACCAACTTCACACAAGTCAATGACCTAGAACCTGGGACTGGCTACAACTTCACTGTTACCTCGGTAGCAGCAACGGGAAGCGAAGGAACTCCAGAACGCACATTCTGTAACACTAGTAAGCCAGTGTTCTAAACTTCCAAAGGTATTCGTAGAGGAATCCAAGAGAAATGCAAGTGCATTCTAGTCAGCCAGCAAACTGCAGTTACTCTGGGGTAGTCAGGAGGTGTATAACACTGTCTGCAATATGATTCTGTGTTATAGATGATATTAATATGATATCTGCCCTCTTTGCCCTTCAGAGCCCAACGTGGTCAGTAACCTCACATTTGAGGGTCTGAACACAACCGCTATCAGACTTTCCTGGCTCAAGCCAAATGACCACAAACCAACCTACTCCTATCTGGTGACCATCTCCAAGAATGGTTCTGTGGTAGAGATCTCAACCATGGTCGAGATGTACACGTTCACCAATCTCACTCCTGGGAACTGTTATAACTGCTCTGTGGTCACGGTCGTCCAGGATGTTAAGTCTGATTCAACGGAGACGATAATCTGCACAAGTACGGTTCTAAAGATCCCCCTTCAACCCTTCCGCCCTTCAACTCTTCCTCCCTTCAACCCTTCCTCCCTTCAACCCTTCTTCCCTTCAACCCTTCCTCCCTTCAACCCTTCTTCCTTTCAACCCTTCTTCCTTTCAACCCTTCCTCCCTTCAACCTTTCAACCCTTCCTCCCTTCAACCCTTCCTCCCTTCATCCCTTCAATCTTTCAACCCTTCAACCCTTCAATCTTTCAACCCTTCCTCCCTTCAACCCTTCATCTATTCCTCCCTTCAACCCTTCAATCTTTCAACCCTTCCTCCCTTCAACCCTTCATCTATTCCTCCCTTCAACCCTTCATCCCTTCAATATTTCAACCCTTCCTCCCTTCAACCCTTCATCTATTCCTCCCTTCAACCCTTCATCCCTTCAATCTTTCAACCCTTCAACCCTTCATCTATTCCTCCAACCCTTCATCCCTTCAACCCTTCATCCCTTCAATCTTTCAACCCTTCATCTATTCCTCCCTTCAACCCTTCATCCATTCAATCTTTCAACCCTTCCTCCCTTCAACCCTTCAACCCTTCATCTATTCCTCCCTTCAACCCTTCATCTATTCCTCCCTTCAACCCTTCATCTATTCCTCCCTTCAACCCTTCAACCCTTCAATCTTTCAACCCTTCCTCCCTTCAACCCTTCATCTATTCCTCCCTTCAACCCTTCATCCCTTCAATCTTTCAACCCTTCCTCCCTTCAACCTTTCATCTATTCCTCCCTTCAACCCTTCCTCCCTTCAACCCTTCATCTATCCCTCCCTTCAACCCTTCATCTATTCCTCCCTTCATCCCTTCAACCCTTCAGCCCTTCAATCTTTCAACCTTTCAACCCTTCAATCTTTCAACCCTTCAACCCTTCATCTATTCCTCCCTTCAACCCTTCCTCCTTTCAACCTTTCAATCTTTCAACCCTTCAACCCTTCATCTATTCCTCCCTTCAACCCTTCCTCCTTTCAACCCTTCAACCCTTCATCTATTCCTCCCTTCAACCCTTCCTCCCTTCATCCCTTCAACCCTTCATCTATTCCCTCCCTTCAACCCTTCGATCCTTCATCCCTTCAACCCTTCAATCCTTCAACCCTTCAACCCTTCATCCCTTCCTCCCGTCAACCCTTGATCCATTCAACCCTTCCTCCCATCAACCCTTCCTCTCTTCAAGCCTTCAACCCTTCCTCCCTTCCCCTCTTCAACCCTTCCTCCCTTCAACCCTTCCTCCCTTCAACCCTTCCCCCCATCAACCCTTCCTCTCTTCAACCCTTCCTCCCTTCCTCTCTTCAACCCTTCCCCCATCAACCCTTCCTCTCTTCAACCCTTCCTCCCTTCCCCTCTTCAACCCTTCCTCCCATCAACCCTTCCTCCCTTCAACCCTTCCTCCCTTCCCCTCTTCAACCCTTCCTCCCATCAACCCTTCCTCTCTTCAACCCTTCCTCCCTTCCCCTCTTCAACCCTTCCTCCCATCAACCCTTCCTCCCATCAACCTTTCCTCCCTTCATCCCTTGGCTTTCTCCCCTTCTCACTTTTACCTTCTTTACATAGCAAAGTGGATTTCATCCGAGACGGGTGACAGTGCGTATTTCATATCTTAAGTGTAGGAGCCTAGTGGTTAAAGTGTTGGGCTAGTAACCAAAAGGTTGCAAGTTCAAATCCCCGAGCTGACAAGGTACAAATCTGTTGTTCTGCCCCTGAACGAGGCAGTTAAGCCACTGTTCCTAGGCCGTCATTGAAAATAAGAATTTGTTCTTAACTGATTTGCCTAGTTAAATAAAGATTAAATAAAAGCCAAGTTAAAGACACAATTAACACATTTAACATAACACTTTTAAGATGTCTGTATCTCTAGTCTAAAATGTGAAATGTTAACGTTTGTATCCCTTCTATCCACCCTTCAGAACCTGCGGTGGTGAAAAACCTCATCGCCATAGGAACAACAACCAACATGAGTGTAACCTGGTATAGACCTATGGGACAGGTGGACAACTACACCGTTACTATCTACAAAAACAATGTGATGGAAGACAACCGTACCATCACCAACAACTATCTATCAGTTGTGTTCCAGAACCTGAAGCCAGGGAAAGTCTATGTTGTCAAAGTGGCCACTAATAGTGGACCACTCACTGAGGCACTAAATGTTACAAATGCAACGTGTAAGTCAGTACATGTCTATAAAAGTCCAACATTCCAACTGTACTCCATTTGTTTAGCATGGACCAATTTGTTTAAATTCATATTTGGTGGTGGAGATTCCACGTCTGGGTTTTCAAGTCTTCATTAACCCACATGAGTTCATTCTATATTTTTCTGAATAGCATATACAGCACAATGCCAGAGATAGATCATAATCTAGATGGAATGTTGTCTGATGTAATCCCATGCCTGAGACACTCCATCGGCAATCTCTTCCATAAGTGACTTCTCCCTGGCTTGTTCCCAGATCCCAACCCTCCTGGAGGCATCATGGTGGTGGACCAGACTACTGGTTCCATCAACATCAGCTGGGCCCGACCCCTGGACATGGACCTAGGTCAGTACAGCTTCTCTGTGTTCCATCTGGACCGGCAGAACCTGACGGAACACAACTGGACCCTCCTGAAGAACCTCCAGTCTGGAACACTCTACAACATCTCTGTGGTAACTGTAGGGCCGTTTGACTACCAGAGCACAGTGGTGACGACGGCCAAGTCTACCAGTGAGTGGCTACTGAACACAAACATTTACACTGTATCTACACAGCACATGTGCTAGCAAGGAGGTCTGGGTTTGAGCCCCGGTGTGAGCCGAATCAGGAGGAAGCGGTACTCACAAAGCATGACGTCCGTTACACACATACTCATGTGTACACACACACAGATAGAACATGTTCGTTAATTATCTTTGTTGTTCCTTTGTCCCAGGGCCCCAGTCTGTGATCAGACTGATTGAGGCAGGAATCACAACCACCAATGTGACTCTAGTCTGGTTTCAACCAGAGAGCAAACCAGGCTACACCTTCAGAGTGGAGGTCACCAACCAGTCTGTCACCACCAACACCACCATGAAAACCATCACCGGGGTACAGTCTGGGAGCAACTACACCACCAACATCACCATCACTGGGCTACAGTCTGGGAGCAACTACACCTTTACAGTGACAACACTCACAGGGGACGGCACCATGGCAACCCCGGTGACGGTGTCTTATTTTACAAGTATGTTCCCATGGCAATAAAACTAATCTCAGTTTGGTATGTTGATATGTATTCACTTCTTTGTATCCTGAAGACTAACCTAAGATCCTCTGTTTCCAGGACCATTTGCCGTTAGTGGTTTGGTAGCCTCTACAGTAAACACAACCACTGTGAATCTGACCTGGACCAAACCACCTCAGTACCAGAGTGGTTACACATACCGTATCCAGACTGAGGGGTGCATGTCCGCTCCCACAAACCGCACCACGGAGACAGGAGAGGGGGACCTCATCTCAGAACTCACACCAGGAACCAGATGCACCTTCAGTGTTTCCGTCAAGGCACTGAACAGCATAGAGGGAGAATCCGTCTCAACCTCTCAGTACACAAGTCAGATCTCCTTCCTTTTTACCTTTTTAGTTATTTGGTGTTTTTCTAAAAACTCTCAAAAGGAGTTCATATCGCTACATATCTCCCCCTCTCTCCTTTCTAACATCCCCCCTCTCTGTTCCTCTCTCCCTCTCTACCAGAGCCCGAGTCTGTCAATATGTTCATCTACAACAATGGTAGCAACAGTACCATAGTGGTGCACTGGGAAGCGCCCAGAGGAAACGTAGAGCATTATATCGTCTATCTGAACAAGGTCCTTTTCTCAGATTTGCTGAACTCCAGCATTCGGTCAACATCCTTCCTTAACCTGTCAGCTGGCAGAAGCTACACAGCCGTGGTGACCACTATCAGTGGGTCCTTCAACGCTTCATCAGAACCTGGAACTACAGCAACTTGTGAGTTTGAGGGAGGAGATGGAGGGAGAAGGCCCAGAGTTCTACTAAGCATGCCTCTTTTATCTGTTAGAGTTCATTCATTTGTTTCAACTGTTTAATCTAAGACAAATATTTTTTTTCTTTCTCACTTAACCAGAGATAACTTTCAAGATTATTTCTACAAGGAAATTCAATTCACAGATGTTATTGGCAACTTATATAAACAGATATTTCTGTCCAAATCTCTCTCAGATCCCAACCAGCCTGGGCCCATCCTGATCTTGGAGAAGACCACTAGTTCTATCTCTGTGGAGTGGGGTGAAGCTCCTCTGATGACCAACACCACCTTCAGTTACCTAGTGACCTACCTTTCAACGCAACTAAATAACAAGACGGTCACTCTGACAAACACAAGACACACACTGCCCAGTCTGTCCTCTGGAACACCCTACAATATCTCTGTGGCTACAGTGGGAGTGCTAGGGCTCCAGAGTGAGAAGGTCTGGAGCAGTTTGGTCACGACCAGTGAGTGTTAACACACACATACCACATACTACATACAACACACAGTAGCAAGAAAAAGTATGTGAACCCTTTGGATTTACCTGGATTTCTGCATAAACTGGTCATCAAATTGATCTATCTTCATCTAATTCACAACAATAGACAGACATAGTGTGCTTAGACTAATAACACACACATTTGTCTTGTCTGTATTTAATACGTCATTTAAACATTCACAGTGTAGGTTGGAAAAAGTATGTGAACCCCTAGGCTAATGACTTCTCCAAAAGCTAATTGGAGTCAGGAGTCATCTAACCTGGAGTAGAATCAATGAGATGAGATTGGAGATGTTGGTTAGAGCTGCCCTGCCCTATAAAAAACACTTACAAAATTTGAGTTTGTTATTCACAAGAAGCATTGCCTGATGTGAACCATGCCTCGAACAAAAGAGATCTCAGAAGACATAAGATTAAGAAGCTGGAAAGGGTTACTAAAGTATCTCTAAAAGCCTTGATGTCCATCAGTCCACGGTAAGACAAATTGTCTATCAATGAAGAAATTTCAGCACTGTGGCTACTCTCCCTAGGAGTGGCCGTCCTGCAAAGATGACTGCAAGAGCACAGAGCAGAATGCTCAATGAGGTTAAGAAGAATCCTAGAGTTTCAGCTAAAGACTTACAGACATCTCTGGAACATGATAACATCTCTGTTGATGAGTCTACGATACGTAACAAACACTAAACAAGAATGGTGTTCATGGGAAGACACTACGGAAGAAGCCACTGCAAAAGTGCACCTGGATGTTCCACAGCGCTACTGGCTAAATATTTTGTGGATTACAGATGCAACTACAGTTGAGTTGCTTGGAAGGAACTATGTGTGGTGAAAAAAATGCACAGGACACCAACATCAAAACCTCATCCCAACTGTAAAGTATGGTGGAGGGAGCATCATGGTTTGGGGCTGCTTTACTGCCTCAGGGCCTGGACAGCTTGCTATCATCGACGGAAAAATGAATTCCCAAACCATGATGTGGACAGGGGTGATGCAACAGGACAACAACCCAAACAACAGAAGTAAATCAACAACAGAATGGCTTCAACAGTAGAAAATACACCTTCTGGAGTGGCCCAGTCAGAGTCCTGACCTCAACCCGATTGAGATGCTGTGGCATGACCTCAAGAGAGCAGTTCACACCAGACATCCCAAGAATATTGCTGAACGGAAACAGTTTTGTTAAGAGGAATGGTCAAAAATTCCTCCTGACCGTTGTGAGCCCTGAGCCCTAGGACCATGCCCCAGGACTACCTGACATGATGACTCCTTGTTGTCCCCAGTCCACCTGGCCGTGCTGCTGCTCCAGTTTCAACTGACCTGAGCCCTAGGGCCATGCCCCAGGACTACCTGACATGATGACTCCTTGCTGTCCCCAGTCCACCTGGCCGTGCTGCTGCTCCAGTTTCAACTGTTCTGCCTTATTATTATTCGACCATGCTGGTCATTTATGAACATTTGAACATCTTGGCCATGTTCTGTTATAATCTCCACCCGGCACAGCCAGAAGAGGACTGGCCACCCCACATAGCCTGGTTCCTCTCTAGGTTTCTTCCTAGGTTTTGGCCTTTCTAGGGAGTTTTTCCTAGCCACCGTGCTTCTACACCTGCATTGCTTGCTGTTTGGGGTTTTAGGCTGTGTTTCTGTACAGCACTTTGAGATATCAGCTGATATACAAAGGGCTATATAAATACATTTGATTTGATTTGATTTTGTGGAGGTCTGATCCGCAACTACAGAAAACGTTTGGTTGAGGTTATTGCTGCCAAAGGAGGGTCAACCAGTTATTCAATCCAAAGGTTCACATACTTTTCCCACCCTGCACTGTGAATGGTTACACGGTGTGTTCAATAAAGACATGAAAACATATAATTGTTTGTGTGTTATTAGTTTAAGCAGACTGTGTTTGTTTATTGCTGTGACCTCGATGAAGATCAGATCAAATTTTATGACCAATTTGTGCAGAAATCCAGGTATTTCCAAGAGTTAACAAACTTTTTCTTGCCACTGTACATGACATTTTAGCAAACACACACTACATACATGACATGCGAGCACACACACACACACTACATACATGACATGCGAGCACACACACACACACTACATACATGACATGTGAGCACACACACACACTACATACATGACATGCGAGCACACACACACACACACTACATACATGACATGCGAGCACACACACACACACACACACACTACATACATGACATGTGAGCACACACACACACACTACATACATGACATGTGAGCACACACACACACACACTACATACATGACATGCGAGCACACACACACACTACATACATGACATGCGAGCACATACACACACACTACATACATGACATGCGAACACACACACACTACATACATGACATGCGAACACACACACACTACATACATGACATGTGAGCACACACACACACTACATACATGACATGCGAGCACACACACACACACTACATACATGACATGCGAGCACACACACTACATACATGACATGCGAGCAGACACACACACACACTACATACATGACATGTGAGCACACACACACACACACTACATACATGACATGTGAGCACACACACACACACTACATACATGACATGTGAGCACACACACACACACACTACATACATGACATGCGAGCACACACACACACACTACATACATGACATGACATGACATGAGCACACACACACACTACATACATGACATGCGAGCACACACACACACACTACATACATGACATGTGAGCACACACACACACACACACTACATACATGACATGCGAACACACACACACTACATACATGACATGTGAGCACACACACACACACACACTACATACATGACATACAAGCACACACACGCACACAGACTAATTTCTGAACACATACATACAGTCAAGCACACCCACTTATACAATCCCAGCCCTGAGACGTTTGTATTCTGTATTCATAGCTATTGTTACAATAACCTCTCTATACTCCATTACATCTCATTTCCCAGGACCAGAGAGTGTCCAGTCCCTCAGTGTAGTGACAGCAGAGGAGAACATAACATTGACCTGGAACAAGCCTGTGGATCACAAACCAAGCTACCACTACTATGTGATCTGGATCAACTCTGGGTTAATCATCAGTAACACAACCACACTTATGGAAGACCTAATCATCGATCAATTGGTTCCTGGTAGTCTGTATAATTTCACTGTGACAACAGAGACAGCTGATGGAACAAAGGGAGCTCCAGTCTCAAACTCCATCTGCACCAGTAAGATCATAACATGCTTTACATGCTTTCCAACGTAGGCTACCATACTGTACCACCAGTGTGTGATGCATTGATAATGCATATAGGGATTTAAAGGACATACTATCATTACTATCACCTACTGACACCGATCCAGATTTAATATCACCAACAGACACTGATCCAGATTTAATATCACCAACAGACACTGATCCAGATTTAATATCACCAACAGACACTGATCCAGATTTACTATCACCAACAGACACTGATCCAGATTTACTATCACCAACAGACACTGATCCAGATTTACTATCACCAACAGGCACTGATCCAGATTTAATATCACCAACAGACACTGATCCAGATTTACTATCACCAACAGACATGGATCCAGATTTACTATCACCAACAGGCACTGATCCAGATTTACTATCACCAACAGACACTGATCCAGATTTACTTTCACCAACAGACACTGATCCAGATATGGATCTTATTTTAGATGTATTTTATTTTTGAACTGTGTTTTGATCTCTTGTAATTGTAATGAAATTCAGACATGGTCTACACATTTCCTAGTAAAAAAAAATCTAAACTGAAAACCTCTGTGTCTCCTTCACTGTGCCATAGATGCCAGCCCTGTGTTCAACCTGAAGTGTGACTCTCCTAATGACCCCAAGGTGATCCTGTCCTGGACCAAACCCAAAGGTCTGAACCAGGGCTTCCAGATCACTGCTTATGAAACCAACCAACCCCCCCAGGACCAGGTGAGTACAGTAGATACTGGTCACAAAATAAAAACAAATATTGATTGAATACATTTATGATTGGCTGATTTATTGATTGATTAATTAAATTAATTAATTATTGATTTCATTAATAATTGAATGATGTATTGATTGGTTTAGGCACACTATAACACTAGTGGTGACTGTACACCAGCCTGTGGCCACACAGTCTCTGACCTTAAGCACAATACAGACTACACCCTGACTGTAACCACACTGGGCTGTGGGAGTTCCAGCACCATCCAAACCCTCACCTGCAAGACTGGCGTTAATGGTATGTGAGAAAAATAATTGCAATGTCGTCTCAAATTTGATGGAATAGGATAGAATATAACAACATAATTACCCTCACAATTTGAAAATGTATGTTTTCACACAATGACATTGACAGATATTAAAACTGTTCTGTCACGATAACTCTGTTCAACCAAAGTCCTGTGGAACTCAGGACCTAGGTTGCTACAGCTCTTTTACTGTACAAACCACCTGTATGTAATACGTTTATAAAAGGATTCATAGTAATGTATTCATATAGGCACTTATAAGGCACTTTGACCTGTTATGAATGCTTATAGCAAATCTTATAATACGCTATAGGGTCATAAAAGGCATGAAGGTTTTTGGAGTGTATCACAAGGCGTCCTCTTACCTTTTTTTCTCTTCCTTCTTCTCTGTAGCTGTCATCGGTGTGGCTGTCGGGGTAACGATTGGAGTTTTTGCCATCCTCTTCATCATCACCATTGCCTTAGTTATCCACTGGAGGAGGTGAGCGATCATCATCATCACTCGATAAATTAGATGTTTTTGGAAGGTCATATGATTTTTGTGTGCTTTTGTTGTTACAGACAAACCAAGAAAGACACTTCAGACATCCAGATTCACTCCATGAGGTGATTTCTTCGGATCTTTCACTTGTTTCTGTCTCAGTTTGGAAGTTAATGAAACTGTAATTCTGTAATTGCAAAATAAGACAATATTTGTCATAAAATTACTTACGTTTTTCTTTAACTGCTAACATAACTCTCTTTTAATTTCTCTCTCTTTATTTCCAGAGCTAAAGTGTGAGTATTAGCTCTTATGGTAACAGTAGACTATTGAATGATGCAGCACTGTCGCTTGGTGTCACACGTGTTTGTGTTAATGCTTGTCTCCTGTGTCTCTATGAGCAGAAGCGTGGCCGTGAGGGTGGAGGACTACGAGGCTTATTACAAGAGGCAGAAAGCAGACTCCAACTGTGGTTTCGCCGAGGAGTTTGAGGTAAAACATAAAGCTATTTATTCAATCATACACATGATATGGATATTCCATCAGGCAGCAGTTCTATCAGGCAGATTTTCTGTATTCGGTAAATATTCCTGTGCTTGCTTGTTCGCTACTGGTGCCTGGTGGCCTAATGTCTCCCTCTCCTTCTAGGACCTGAAGCCAGTGGGAACAGCCCAAGCTAAAACCAGTGCTATGGCCATGGAGAACAAGTCTAAGAACCGCTACAACAACGTGCTTCCCTGTGAGTCGACCATAAACCCTGACCCTTGACCCCTGTCCTCCAGCCACAGCTACCATTGCTTATCATATCAAATCCTCCATCCTCATTGTCGAACAGACTAACTAACTCCTTTGTTTATTCAATAACTCAGAGTTTGACTATAGGCTACATGTGCACCACAAAGTCAGAAAAGGGCCCAAATTATTAGCGTGAGGCACATGGGCTACTAACAGCTTACTACACAATATACACTTTGTAACATTATTACTTTCTTAGCTACAGTATACATATCTCCTTGGTATATTACATAATTTATGCAGCAGCATATAATACATTTTTGGACTTTTTGTGCTGTGGTCACTTTCTTCCAAACCACTCATTGTTGAATTTGCCATTTCCAACTTGTTGTGTAATTTTTATATCCAATAGCCGATAAGCACAGATACGTTTATCTATCATTTCTCTTCATTATTTCTCTTCATATGACAAGGATTGAAAAGGATTCGCCAGTAGATTGTCGACTTGATTCATGATCATGACCGTTAGCTAAGATTTTGAAAGTATGTTGACATGATCAGTCCAATCAAAGCTACTGTACATATAACGTGATTTGACGTCATTTTATCTGTGGCCAATAACCTTGAGCCTTCTTGGATGGGCACTTATAATGTAACTCTACGTCAGAAGCTAAAGGGCTAGAATTTTCGAGGTCTCACCTTACACTTCGCGGTGACATAGTGTCCCCATGAGTGACAGAACACGGAGCCAATTACAGTGCAACTCTCCGTATTTTCTGCTGGCTTGCCCCACCACCACAGAAAGGACTGAGCTAGGCTGGAACACCAGCATTTTGGAGCTGCAATACTCAAGAAAACAAAAAAGAGACCATGTTTGTTGTATGCAGTTTTATTAACTCAATGATATATATATTTTTACATTGTTTGCAAACTAATATGTGACATGTATTAATGCCAAAATAACATGCAAAACAGCCAAGCCTGTTAAAAATGTGGGGCTCAAACAGGTGGGGCTCTGCATGAAAGGTTGCCACTTGGGCAGAGTGACAGGAATTGTCTTTCATTTCTATCGATCCTCATTCCTCCTCTTTCCCACATCCCAGATGAATCCTCTAGAGTGAAACTGTCCATCCATGGGAGTCCATTTGACGACTACATCAATTCTAACTACATCCCGGTAAATACTGACCTGTCATCATCTTCATCATAATCATCTTTCTCCGACACTCTACGCTTCAGTTCTGCTCTGAGGTTATTTCACAAATATGATCGATATAGCTAGATAACTTCAATTAAGACTCAGTTATAGGTCTTCATTGTCAGGTTATAGCTAGAGTTAGTAGTATTGAGTCAGTTACATCACATCCATCTCACATTAACCAGGAGATACAGACAAGTATGAAAAGGTTTAGGAAAGTTAGATGGTGATTGTAGTAGATGCTTATGTACTGGGTCAATATGTGTCCTTTGCCAGGGTTACAACTCCAGGAAGGAGTTTATTGCGGCCCAAGGTCCGTTGCCCGTCACCGTCAATGAGTTCTGGAGGATGATCTGGGAGAAGAACGTCCAGACTCTGGTCATGCTGACACGCTGTAATGAACAGGGACGAGTGAGTGCATACACACATATATACATGTGTGCGCACACATACACTCAGACACACACATATACGTGTGTGCGCACACACACACGAGACAGCACACTTAATAGATGTAAGGCCAGCTCGGTTTCGACTCTTCAGTCGGCCAACCCAAGCAGGTTGTTGTTCAAAAGATGGTGACCAAAATGATCATATTTCCAGAAACAGAGAACCCCAAATAATCATATTTCCAGAAACAGAGAACCCCAAATAATCATATTTCCAGAAACAGAGAACCCCAAATAATCATATTGACATAAACAGAGAACCCCAAATAATCATATTGACATAAACAGAGAACCCCAAATAATCATATTGACATAAACAGAGAACCCCAAATAATCATATTTACAGAAACAGAGAACCCCAAATAATCATATTTACAGAAACAGAGAACCCCAAATAATCATATTGATAGAAACAGAAAATCCCAAATTTATCAGGACTCAGGATATGACCCAGATGCAGACACAGGAGGAGGATAGTACAGTTCTCAGATCATTTATTAAAAACACGGGGCAGGAAAAGGGCCAAGTCAAGGGCAGGCAGAGGTTCGTGATCAGGTCAGAGTCAGGCAGGTACAGGACGGCAGACAGGCTCGGGGTCCGGGCAGGCAGAGGTTCGTGATCAGGTCAGAGTCAGGCAGGTACAGGACGGCAGACAGGCTCGAGGTCAGGGCAGGAAGAATGGTCAGAACCGGGAAAAACTAGGAAACAATAAGGCGGGAAAGACCACAGGTAAGACATGATGAACTGGCAACAGAGAATACAGGTATAAATACACTGGGGATACCTAGTCAGTTGTCCAACTGAATGTGTCTTCTGCATTTAACCCAACCCCTCTGAATCAGAGAGGTGCAGGGGGCTGCCTTAATCAACATTCATGTCTTTGGCACCCAGGGAACAGTGCCTTGCTCTGCGGTAAAACAACAGATTTTTACCTTGTCAGCTCAGGGATTCGATCTGGCAACCTTCCGGTTACTAGCCCAATGCGCTAACCACTAGGCTACCTGCCGCCTTAGGTGGCAACTGGCGACACCTGGAGGGGGGTGGAAACAAGCACCAATCATATTGACAAAAAAAATCATATTTACAGAAACAGAAAAACAAAATTAGCATATTTACAGAAATATAAAACGCCAAATGATCATACAGTTGAAGTCGGAAGTTTACATACACTTAAATTGGAGTCATTACATTTTTTTCCCACCACTCCACAAATGTCTTATTAACAAACTCTAGTTTGGGCAAGTCGGTTAGGACATCTACTCTGTGCATGACACAAGTAATTTTTCCAACAATTGTTTACAGACAGATTTTTTCCCCCTTAAAACTCACTGTATCACAATTCCAGTGGGTCAGAAGTTTACATACACTAAGTTGACTGTGTCTTTAAACAGCTTGGAAAATTCTAGAAAATGATGTAATAGCTTCTGATAGGCTAATTTGAGTCAATTGGAGATGTAGCTGTGGATGTATTTCAAGGCCTACCTTCAAACTCAGCGCCTCTTTGCTTGACATCATCGGAAAATCAAAAGAAATCAGCCAAGACCTCCGGAAAAATAATTGTAGACCTCCACAAGCCTGGTTCATCCTTGGGAGCAATTTCCAAACACCTGAACGTACCACGTTCTTCTGTACAAACAATAGTACGCAAGTATAAAGTATAAACACCATGGGACCACGCAGCCATCATACCGCTCAGGAAGGAGACGTGTTCTGTCTCCTAGAGATGAACGTACTTTTGTGTGAAAAGTGCAAATCAATCCCAGAACAACAGCAAAGGACCCTGTGAAGATGCTGGAGGAAACGGGTACAAAAGTATCTATATCCACAGTAAAATGAGTCCTATATCGACATAACCTGAAAGGCCGCTCAGCAAGGAAGAAGCCACTGCTCCAAAACCGCCATAAAAAGCCAGACTACGGTTTGCAACTGCACATGGGGACAAAGATCGTACTTTTTGGAGAAATGTCCTCTGGTCTGATAAAACAAAAATAGAACTGTTTGGCCATAAATTACCATCGTTATGTTTGGAGGAAAACAGGAGATGCTTGCAAGCCGAAGAACACCATCCCAACCGTGAAGCACGGGGGTGGCAGCATCATGTTGTGGGGGTGCTTTGCTGCAGGAGGGACTGGTGCACTTCAAAAATAGATGGCATCATGAGGTAGAAAAATTATGTGGCTATATTGAAGCAACATCTCAAGACATCAGTCAAGGAGTTTAAGCTTGGTCACAAATTGGTCTTCCAAATGGACAATGACCCCAAGCATACTTCCAAAGTTGTGGCAAAATGGCTTAAGGACAACAAAGTCAAGGTATTGGAATGGCCATCACAAAGCCCTGACCTCCATCCTATAGAAAATGTGTGGGCAGAACTGAAAAAGCATGTGTGAGCAAGGAGGCCTACAAACCTGACTCAGTTACACCAGCTCTGTCAGGAGGAATGGACCAAAATTCACCCAACTTATTGTGGGAAGCTTATGGAAGACTACCCAAAATGTTTGACCCAAGTTAAACAATTTAAAGGCAATGCTACCAAATACTAATTGAGTGTATATAAACTTCTGACCCACTGGGAATGTGATGAAAGAAATAAAAGCTGAAATAAACCATTCTCTCTACTATTATTCTGACATTTCAGTGGTGATCCTAACTGACCTAAGACAGGGAATTTTTACTAGGATTAAATGTCAGGAATAGTGAAAGTTTAAATGTATTTGGCTAAGGTGTATGTAAACTTTCGACTTCAACTGTATATACAGAAACAGAAAACCAAAATGATCATATTTACAGAAACAGAAAACCCAAAAGGCATACCGGCAGGTAGTCTAGTGGTTAGAGTGTTGGGCCTGTAACCGAAAGGTTGCTAGATTGAATCCCCGAGCTGACAAGGTAAACATCTTTTGTGCTTCCCCTGAACAAGGCAGTTAACCCACTGTTTCTAGGCCATCATTGTAAATAAGAATTTGTTCTTAACTGACTTGCCTAGTTAAATAAAATAAAGTAAAAAACACTACTCTAGTTCACCTGATTCCACTTATTGACTTATGCACGAGCCCTTGAATCAGGTGTAGTATTGTGAATTGGCTGGAGTTCCCAGAGGAGAGGTTTGAGAAGGACTACACTAAGCTACCCCAATTCATAACTCACACACCCACCTCTCTCCTCTCAGGTGAAATGTGAGAAATACTGGCCATCTGAGACCAAGCACTTTCAGAATATCACGGTGACAACAACCTCTGAGATCCCCCTAGAAGACTGGACCATCAGGGATTTTGACGTAAAAAATGTAAGTTCCTGTGATAATGAGTGAAACAAATATTACTGATGTTTTCCTCTTCAGCTACTTAGTGGGTAAAACATGGCTCTGGGAAAAACGATCCCTTCCCTATAAACAAAAGACGGTCGCTGTGTTTATGTTTGGCTGACAGGTGAGGACAGCAGAGACACGCTCGGTGCGTCACTTCCACTTCACAGCCTGGCCGGACCACGGCGTCCCCGAGACCACGGAGCTGCTCATCAACTTCAGACACCTGGTCCGAGAGCACATGGACCAGTACTCACGCCACTCCCCCACCGTCGTCCACTGCAGGTAAACACACAGTTTCTCACAGTTAACTTCAACAAGTGTTATTGGCTTGAACAGTACATTAACATGACTTCTTTCTCATCTCTCTCCCTCTTTCTCTTTCTGTCTCTCTCCCCTCAGTGCGGGTGTGGGTCGTACAGGTACCTTCATAGCCATCGACCGGCTGATCTTCCAGATAGAGAGGGACAGTATGGTGGACGTGTACGGCACCATCCACGACCTGCGCATGCACCGGCCCCTCATGGTTCAGACCGAGGTCACTGTTCTACTCTTCACCATGTTTGGGGGCTTACTGTACAATCCATCCCTGTGGTTAAAAGTAGAAGTTATGCTAATGGGAGCTTATGTGGTCTCTAGGTGAAATGTTTTGACATCTGAATGGTCAGCTTGCTTCATCATATTGAACTATGTTGTGTTACTGTCTTACAGGACCAGTATTTGTTCCTAAACCAGTGTGCCATAGACATAATCCGATCCAGAACTGGAACCAACGTGGACTTAATCTACCAGAACACGGCTGCACTCACCATCTATGAGAACGTAGAACCAAGGAAAGATACAGCTAAGAATGGCTACCATAACACATAGGCCTCACGTCCACTGCTCTGTCTCCCCCATCCTCCCATCTCAGTCAGACAGGCCTGTAGAGAAGGGTTTAGAAAAGGGATTATTCACTCTCACTGATCATGTTGCCTTACTCTCTAGTCTTTTTTTTGTTGTTTAAATCAAACTGGTTTTCTAGTATTTATTTGGTCACGTTTTATGATAGTTGGAAAAATAACATGGAAGATAACGGTTTGTTGAGAGGAACGGATGCACAAATTCCATCCAAAGACCAATAATGGAATGTACATCAAATTATATTTTAGAGATGTAATTCTTATATTTCCTTATTTGTATATTGCTGCTACTTCTGAATATCTGCTTAGTCTCTTTTTATGATTGTAATGCCAATGTTGTAAGAAATGATGTGTGGTTAAACTGAATGTGCCATACCTTTGTAATCAAAATCAAAGCTTTATATATTGATATAATAATGTAATGCAGATGTAGATTATTGTTAAATGAGACCAATGTTAAGTTGAAAAGTATCTCCAGCTTTAGGTATAGGATCAGCACCCAACATAACTGCCCTAAAAACTGTAATACGAAACAACCTCCCCTCTCTTCTGTGCCCTCTCAAGTCTCCAATAAGTGGTGTAATACATCTGTATTTGTATTTTTAAGGATCCCCATTAGCTGCTGCCAAGGCAGAAACTACTCTTCCGGGGGCCCAGCAAAATGAAGTCAGTTATACCATTTTTAAAACATTCCTTTTTATGTGACAGGATAAGTACAATGCACTGTTTTAGAGGAAACGAGAACTACTCCTGACAATAGGCCAATGAATGTATTATTTAATATTAGATGTTCAAAGTCAAATGTTAACTTTTCACTCCAGATCATTTTGATATCTAAACAAGTTTAAAATGAGGATTTTCGTGAGAACTTTTGTGCTTCCTACACCCTGTTCTGCATAATGCACCGGATGCATTTAGGGTTTTACACTGTAGCTTTTTAAATTCTCTTCTTGATGTTTTATTATGGTTGGTGTAAATATTCTTATGATCATGAGAAATGATTGCGAAACTGCTGTGAGAGCCTGTGGTCCTCCTCCGCTGTTAAAACCCACTTTGTGCAATAGCAAACTTCCATTCGCATGTCAGTCTGTAAACTCAGCTACTCTCTCAGTAACTCGGAGGTTACACATTATGAACCGTCTCCCTACTGTTTGTTGTTTCCCTAATGTGTGTTCTATAGAAAGTGGTTCATGTAATGCTGTGCATACTGTCTATCTGTGATGCTTCTATCATAGAAGCAGGAAAACAGTTTTCCCATGAGGCAATTTCCCCTTTTTCTAACTATGTGGTTATATATACTGTTTGCATGGGCCCAGTCCAAAACCAACCTCTACTTCCTAAAGAACAGGATTGGTTAAATCAATGATGGTATTGGTTCTGCCTAGCTATCTACACAAGTGACCATAAAGGCCTAAGGTCTATGGATATAAGGGGTGTTTCTGGACATAGGTCATAGATTTACGGCTGTGATTGATGTAAAGCCACTATGCTGATATTGTTTTACTGTCTTTGTATCACAATGCACATTGCTTAAGTTCTTCAAAGCACTTCTTTATATTGATCATATTACTCAGTGGAGATCATAAGCAAAGCAGACTCCGCCAATAGTCTTCCTCAAGAGTTTTAGGATTTTTTTTACGATGCTGTGTGAGATACTATGTGATGCTTGCTGGTACAATGCAAATGAGGAAAAGGTGAATCTTTTTGTATCCTTCCATTGGTCAATACTGTGATTAAACATGTTACACTTTTCTCTCTACAAGTGTCTAATGTGAGCTTCTCTGTTTTACTATTTGGCCACCATGTCCATAGTGTTGATTGAGACAATGGCCCAAGACTTTGTTAAATTAGGCTACACTAACTGGGATAAAATACTTAATTGAAACAAGCACCAAATTGTACCACTGGTAACCAGATAGTTAGTTACCAATTGTGCTGAATTGCATTTGTGGCACAAAATCACAAATCCTATTTAAGACATGGGACCGATACTAGACATTTTCACCCATGTTCAAAGCATTAGTGACTTTGTTGAGCTTCACAAGTTTAGACACTTTTGGATGCTTTGGACATGATGTGTGAAAAATTCTAATTATCGGTCCCTTTAATTGAATGGGATTTGTGGGATGGGAATGGGAAACAGTACCAAGGAAACTAAACCGAAGCATGGATTTCTGTCGTACCTTGTCCATATACTGCTTACAGGTTAAGGAAACCAATGCGTCATTTTTTTATTTGACTGAACTATCCCTTTAACCAGTGATGTAGTGGTGAAAAAATTGGTGGCAGAACGCTGATCGCTGTTCAGGATTAGAGAAGTAACAGTCCCTATGCTTTCAATGCAAAATGTTTAAAAGTGCGTTAACGGTGTTTACCCTGCACTACATCACTGTTGTTAACCCTTTCACAAAGGCTCATTGTTACATTGTTCTGAGAGAAACAGCATTTTTAAAGTCTTTTGAGAGACCCGTGTCCCTGGACATGTGGACAGACCTCAGTGCTCTATGGCCCTCTATTCCATGTTGCTGAGTACAATGGGGTTCACAGGTCTAAAAAGAAAGGTTTTAAACCAGTAGGATAACAGTTCCCAAGCAAGAGCAGCAGCAGCACAGAGAGACAAAATGACCTCCACCGGCATGAACATGAACAGCAGAGTAAGTATTATATTTAGCCTATTTATGTTCCTAGCTTGTTACACTGAGTGCACTTTAGTACTCTAGTGTCAGAGCACAACCCTAATCCCAGAAAGCTGATTGTCAGTGGGATTGGACAAGGCCCAACATGTAGCAATGTGTTTTTGTATGTTTGAATGGTAAATAGAAATGATTCTTGCTTATTTAGTCTTCTTTGTTCTTTGTTGTTGTACAACATACACCTATGCCCATTAGTCAGTATGACTACAATCTTCTATACATGCGTGATACATTTAGCATTACAGTTCACCATTTCTCCCTAAAACATGTTGTTCATCATGTTACAGCACAGAGGATCTTTCAGGATGAGGATCTACGAGAGGGAGAACTTTGGAGGTCAGATGCACGAGATGATGGACGATTGTGACAGCATCATGGATCGTTACCGCATGAACAACTGCATGTCCTGCAACGTTATGGACGGCCACTGGCTCATGTATGAGCAGCCCCAGTACAGAGGCAGGATGATGTACATGAGGCCTGGAGAGTACAGAAACTTCAGTCAGATGGGCTCTATGGGTAGGCTCATGAGCATGAGGCGTATCAACGAGTCCTGTTACTAGATATTGCTTTTTACTGATGTAAATAAGAGAAGCCATTGAATAAAATGTCTGTTTGAAAAAAGCCTAAATACTTGCACATTTCGTTTACCCCTTATCCAAACCTCTTGACAGGCCATTCTGAAAACATACAAATACTGTATGTCATATACCGATCAATTCTTAATGACACAAGAAACACATAAAAAATCAATTAAAAAAGTAAGGGGAAAAAATCCAAATGTGGTTTATTTTAGTCTGATTGCCAGTGTCTTTTCACAAAAAATAAATACGTGTATGTTACAATAATGATTCCAGTGTCTGACACAATATCAGCTTTAAAGAGATATGGCTCATCTATAAACATGAAATAGCAGAAGGAGGACTGAGGGATGACAGTATTATAACTAGATCATGTACACGGGTGTTTACAGCTCAACAGGGGAATGGGAAAGGGGATGTCGGTATACTAAAACTAGTAATAGGGGTTACCTTGGGTTTAGACACTATGCTCTGTGGAGGCAGAGAGAAAGGCACACAGTTGGTACTTAAAATTAATATGATTTCCTTGGAAATAATACTGCAACATATTATTCTAAAGAGTTAAAAATCAAGAGTACAGACATGTCACTGGCTGAACACTTGGCAATAGAATCTCCAGAGATGATGTGTAGAAGTAATATAAGGATCTACACAAACTCAGAAGCACAATGTGAAAAGGGTGACAATGAGGCAGCATGGTAACAATCAAAAGGCACATGCTGTCATTTTCTACTAAGCACTCAAGAGTAGCAATTGATTTCTATATTACTCTGCCATTTACTGGAACCTGTAATGACAGTATTAAGATTTCAGTGCGTTTTCCTCATTCAACCATCAGGACACCATTGGAATGTACAAGACCTTCACTGTAATACGGAGATGAACATGTCTCCCTATGTTAGAATGACTATTTTAAGATGGCTTTTGTTTTACTAGACTTACTATGCGAGTGTTTGAATCATATTATCAGTAGAGTATTTTCAGACTGGGAGTACTTTACATGCTGCGGATGGCAGCGTTTTTCTTTTCTTTAAACAATTCGTAAACATCTGTAAAAAAACTTGTTGACTGTCATATCTACACATGCTCTTCCAATAATATGACATTACAATACACTACTTACAATGTACAGCTTAGTTATTCCTTTCCTATAAACAAGTCCAAAAAGTAAAAATACAAAATATCTACAAAGTAATTACACGGACCAAAGACAATGATTTGTTTTTTGGACGTTTCTGTCTCTGTGGGCAAACTGCTGGGCACTTGGTGAATGTCTTACTGATTCATGAGGTCAATATCACATCATGGCACATCTGGTCCTGGAAAAGTCCTCAATCCCAACCTGCTGTCAGTTGCCACCCGCGATGAACAACTACAGACAGCGCCACTTGTTAGCCGTGCTGTGAAGTGCATTGTTTTGTTTTTCCAACTAGCTGCTGCATGCTGGGAGATGTAGTTCTCAGGCTCTCTCCTTTCTTCCCCTTTTCTCTCAGGCAGGCAGTTGCCTGGGCTAACACTGGTCTCCATAGGAGCTTAGGGGCCCCACAGTGACCTTTGAACAGCACGCATGGTATCGGCGCTGTAGCCCCTCTTGCCTTGAGAGCTGGTTGTCTATCTGGAATTCTCTCCAGGTCAGATTGAGGTTTCGTTGCTACCGCTGTTGAAAGAGGCAGAGACAGAGAGAGTTGCTAAAGTCAAAAGTGACTGACGTATTATCCAATATATCTGTTAGAAATGCAACATGGCCACCAATATCTCGTAAACACTCACTCGGAGTCCGAGTCTTGGGTGTCTTGAACCCCGTTGACCCCATTGACTAATGGTGACGTCCTCGTCGTTGTCACGACAACCCCATTGCGCAGGTCCCATGGAGACAAAGGAGGGTGTGGAGGCACGGGTAGGCGAGGCGGGGATTTGATGAGGACCCCGTTGCCTCCGATTACAGGGCGTAGATGGGAGGAGACGGGAGACGGTGGGACTGGGGTAGTCCTGGTGGAGATGCTGTGGGGGTTGTAGTCACTCAGTTTCTCCCGCAGGCGATTCTTCATGTTCTTGTCAGTCAGGGGAGGAGGGGAGTTGATCTTGTTTTTCAGAATGCCTGGTTGTAAACGCAGAGGGTGAATGCACAAACCCCAGTCAGTTAGTTATACAAGAAAACACACACACACACAAACAGAGGGTAGAAAGTTTTAAGTTCCTCGGCATACACATCACAGACAAACTGAATTGGTCCACTCACACAGACAGCATCGTGAAGAAGGCGCAGCAGCGCCTCTTCAACCTCAGGAGGCTGAAGAAATTCGGCATGTCACCAAAAGCACTCACAAACTTCTACAGATGCACAATCGAGAGCATCCTGGCGGGCTGTATCACCGCCTGGTACGGCAACTGCTCCGCCCTCAACCGTAAGGCTCTCCAGAGGGTAGTGAGGTCTGCACAACGCATCACCGGGGGAAACTACCTGCCCTCCAGGACACCTACACCACCCGATGTTACAGGAAGGCCATAAAGATCATCAAGGACATCAACCACCCGAGCCACTGCCTGTTCACCCCGCTATCATCCAGAAGGCGAGGTCAATACAGGTGCATCAAAGCTGGGACCGAGAGACTGAAAAACAGCTTCTATCTCAAGGCCATCAGACTGTTAAACAGCCACCACTAACATTGAGTGGCTGCTGCCAACACACTGACAATGACACTGACTCAACTCCAGCAACTTTAATAATGGGAATTGATGGGAAATGATGTAAATATATAAACAATGCTACTTTATATAATGTTACTTACCCTACATTATTCATCTCATATGCATACGTATATACTGTACTCTATATCATCGACTGCATCCTTATGTAATACATGTATCACTAGCCACTTTAACTATGCCACTTTGTTTACATACTCATCTCATATGTATATACTGTACTCGATATCAGCTACTGTATCTTGCCTATGCTGCTCTGTACCATCACTCATTCATATATCCTTATGTACATATTCTTTATCCCCTTACACTGTGTATAAGACAGTAGTTTTGGAATTGTTAGTTAGATTACTTGTTGGTTATTACTGCATTGTCGGAACTAGAAGCACAAGCATTTCGCTACACTCGCATTAACATCTGCTAACCATGTGTATGTGACAAATTAAATTTGATTTGATTTGACAGACACATGCACCTTATTTGGATAGGAATAACATTTTAGGTACTAGATTAGATTCTGTTGAATCTGACAATTAATCTTAATGGTTGTACAGTCGTCTCAAATAAAACTGTAAAGGACCTCGCCGTTACTCGGGACCCTGATCTCTCTTTTGAAGAACATATCAAGACCATGTCAAGAACAGCTTTTTTCCATCTACGTAACATTGCAAAAATCAGAAACTTTCTGTCCAAAAATGATGCAGAAAAATTAATCCATGCTTTTGTCACTTCTAGGTTAGACTACTGCAATGCTCTACTTTCCGGCTACCCGGATAAAGCACTAAATAAACTTCAGTTGGTGCTAAATACGGCTGCTAGAATCCTGACTAGAACCAAAAAATTTGATCATATTACTCCAGTGCTAGCCTCTCTACACTGGCTTCCTGTCAAAGCAAGGGCTGATTTCAAGGTTTTACTGCTAACCTACAAAGCATTACATGGGCTTGCTCCTACCTATCTCTCTGATTTGGTCCTGCCGTACTTACCTCCACGTACGCTACGGTCACAAGACGCAGGCCTCCTAATTGTCCCTAGAATTTCTAAGCAAACAGCTGGAGGCAGGGCTTTCTCCTATAGAGCTCCATTTTTATGGAACGGTCTGCCTACCCATGTCAGAGACGCAAACTCGGTCTCAACCTTTAAGTCTTTACTGAAGACTCATCTCTTCAGTGGGTCATATGATTGAGTGTAGTCTGGCCCAGGGGTGGGAAGGTGAACGGAAAGGCTCTGGAGCAACGAACCGCCCTTGCTGTCTCTGCCTGGCCAGTTCCCCTCTTTCCACTGGGATTCTCTGCCTCTAACCCTATTACAGGGGCTGAGTCACTGGCTTACTGGGGCTCTCTCATGCCGTCCCTGGAAGGGGTGCGTCACCTGAGTGGGTTGATTCACTGATGTGGTCATCCTGTCTGGGTTGGCGCCCCCCCTTGGGTTGTGCCATGGCAGAGATCTTTGTGGGTTATACTCAGCCTTGTCTCAGGATGGTAAGTTGGTGGTTGAAGATATCCCTCTAGTGGTGTGGGGGCTGTGCTTTGGCAAAGTGGGTGGGGTTATATCCTTCCTGTTTGGCCCTGTCCGGGGTGTCCTCGGATGGGGCCACAGTGTCTCCAGATCCCTCCTGTCTCAGCCTCCAGTATTTATGCTGCAGTAGTTTATGTGTCGTGGGCTAGGGTCAGTTTGTTATATCTGGAGTACTTCTCCTGTCCTATTCACTGTCCTGTGTGAATCTAAGTGTGCGTTCTCTAATTCGCTCCTTCTCTCTTTCTTTCTCTCTCTCGGAGGACCTGAGCCCTAGGACCATGCCCCAGGACTACCTGACATGATGACTCCTTGCTGTCCCCAGTCCACCTGGCCATGCTGCTGCTCCAGTTTCAACTGTTCTGCCTTATTATTATTTGACCATGCTGGTCATTTATGAACATTTGAACATCTTGGCCATGTTCTGTTAAAATCTCCACCCGGCACAGCCAGAAGAGGACTGGCCACCCCGCATATGCTCTCTCTAATTCTCTCTTTCTTTCTCTCTCTCTCGGAGGACCTGAGCCCTAGGATCATGCCCCAGGACTACCTGACATGATGACTCCTTGCTGTCCCCAGTCCATCTGACCGTGCTGCTGCTCCAGTTTCAACTGTTCTGCCTTATTATTATACGACCATGCTGGTCATTTATGAACATTTGAACATCTTGGCCATGTTCTGTTATAATCTCCACCCTGCACAGCCAGAAGAGGACTGGCCACCCCACATAGCCTGGTTCCTCTCTAGGTTTCTTCCTAGGTTTTGGCCTTTCTAGGGAGTTTTTCCTAGCCACCGTGCTTCTACACCTGCATTGCTTGCTGTTTGGGGTTTTAGGCTGGGTTTCTGTACAGCACTTTGAGATATTAGCTGATGTACGAAGGGCTATATAAATAAATTTGATTTTGATTTGATTTGATTAGAATTTTTAGAATTAGAATAGCCACAAAGTCAGATTCCAAAGTAAACATTTGCTACAAAAAATGTGCTTTTTGATATTAATTTTCAGGTTAGTAGTGTGGTTAAGATTGGGTTAGGTTTCAAATAGAATTTAAGAAGAACATTTGTAGAAATGGGCAGGGTTTATGACTTTGTGGCTATGGAAGCTAGTGACGACTCTCTCTCTTTCTCATTCTCTCTGTCGCTCGCTCACCCCTTCTCTTGTCTGTCTGGTTGCAGTCAGGTGAACTGGGAGGGGCACTATCATTCTGGTAGAGGGACTCCCTGTTGATCTTGTTGTCCTGGTGGAGCTCCACGTTGACCTTGGTTTCCACACGCAGCAACTCCTCCCCGCACGGCTCCTCACTCTCACTGGCTGTCGGCAGCTCCACTGGCGAGTAGGGCTTCACGTGATTGGCCACTGTATCCACTTCAGATACAGTAAAAAAATAAACACTTTTAAATATATGAGGTGTGTGTGTGTGTGTGTGTGTGTGTGTGTGTGTGTGTGTGTGTTGTGAACATGAGTCTACCTTTGGGTGTGTTGTGCTGGGACGGTCTCTCGTTGTTCCACCTATGCTTGCGGCTTTCTCTGTGATCATCACTGTCTGAGGAGTGGGACGAGGCATAGGAGCTGCTGTGCTCATCCACCGACAGCTCACTGTCCGAGTCCGAATCTGTTACCATGGAAACACAGGAGCTATAACTTACTCTCTGACCGCTGAACTATAGAGTGGTGAGGAGGAGGAAGTGCCCCGCGGACCCATAGTGTTCAGAAATAGTTTAGCCATTCATTGTAGTCATTAGCACTCTGATTACCGTAGTTGCTATTTTTGCGTTTTCTCGTGTCAATTAACTTGGGACATTCTTGGATTACTCATTATATTAATAAAGTCTGATTTAATCAACCAATATGATAGTCAGTTTACAAATGGTTATGGGTACAAGACCGTGTGCATATCTGGCTGTGTTGGCAAAATCACCACATATCCCATCGAACCAGGCGGGGAGAGGCTGCCCGTTGTCACAGTTCCAAGACCATTCAGAAACGTCCTGCTAACTCTCACTAGTGACGTTGGTAAATCTCAAAACTGAACTTGGATCTGCGTAGCAATGATATAATTCACCACCGTTGTCTTACAACAGATAGCTCGAACCAGTCATCACTATTCAACAAAATAATAATTTACAAGTTTCTTTCCAGCAAATTTCTTAGTTACATGACTGTATAGCTAGCAAATGGGTTTTGAAGTCGAGGGTACAGTATTTATGAAGTTTAGCAATGAGGACTAAAACTAGCATAGTTCAGCTAGCCAGCAAGTTTAGTCAGGGAAAGCGAGCTGGGGACCAGGTATACAGTGCCTTCAGAAAATATTCACACCTCTTGACTTTTTTAACATATTTTGACTCAGGGTTGTGAATATTTAAGTAAATTAAATATTTAGGTCTTTAATTAAAAAATAAATACATCTAAAAATATGTTTTCACTTTCCTTATGGGGTATTGTGTACACAGTATATGGGTGAGATGTATTTCTTTATTTAACCCATTTTGAATTCAGGCTGTAAGACAATAAAATGTGGAGTAAGTCAAGGGGTGTGAATACTTTCTGAAGGCACTGTACGCTATGCATGCTATTTTTTACGTTTTTAAATTTCACCTTTATTTAACCAGGTAGGCTAGTTGAAAACAAGTTATCATTTGCAACTGCAACCTGGCCAAGATAAAGCATAGCAGTGTGAACAGACAACACAGAGTTACACATGGAGTAAACAATTAACAAGCCAATAACACAATAAACAAGTCATTGACACAGTAGAAAAAAGAAAGTCTATATACAGTGTGTGCAAAAGGCATGAGGAGGTAGGCAATAAATAGGCCATAGGAGCGAATAATTACAATTTAGCAGATTAACACTGGAGTGATAAATGAGCAGATGATGATGTGCAAGTAGTTCTACCAAGGGAATTCTCTTCGATTATAATCACAGCCGTATATATTCCCCCCCAAGCAGACACATCGATGGCTCTGAATGAACTTTATTTGACTCTTTGCAAACTGGAATCCATTTATCCGGAGGCTGCATTCATTGTGGCTGGGGATTTTAACAAGGCTAATCTGAAAACAAGACTCCCTAAATTTTATCAGCATATTGATTGCGCAACCAGGGCTGGAAAAACCTTGGATCACTGCTATTCTAACTTCCGCGACGCATATAAGGCCCTGCCCCGCCCTCCTTTTGGAAAAGCTGACCACGACTCCATTTTGTTGATCCCTGCCTACAGACAGAAACTAAAACAAGAAGCTCCCGCGCTGAGGTCTGTTCAACGCTGGTCCGACCAATCTGATTCCACACTCCAAGACTGCTTCCATCACGTGGACTGGGATATGTTTCGTATTGCGTCAGACAACAACATTGACGAATACGCTGATTCGGTGAGCGAGTTCATTAGAACGTGCGTTGAAGATGTCGTTCCCATAGCAACGATTAAAACATTCCCAAACCAGAAACCGTGGATTGATGGCAGTATTCGCGTAAAACTGAAAGCCCGAACCACTGCTTTTAATCAGGGCAAGGTGACCGGAAACATGACCGAATACAAACAGTGTAACTATTCCCTCCGCAAGGCAATCAAACAAGCTAAGCGTCAGTATAGAGACAAAGTAGAATCTCAATTCAACGGCTCAGACACAAGAGGTATGTGGCACAGTCTACAGTCAATCACGGATTACAAAAAGAAAACCAGCCCAGTCACGGACCAGGATGTCTTGCTCCCAGGCAGACTAAATAACTTTTTTGCCCGCTTTGAGGACAATACAGTGCCACTGACACGGCCCGCAACTAAAACATGCGGACTCTCCTTCACTACAGCCGACGTGAGGAAAACATTTAAACGTGTCAACCCTCGCAAGGCTGCAGGCCCAGACGGCATCCCCAGCCGCGCCCTCAGAGCATGCGCAGACCAGCTGGCTGGTGTGTTTACGGACATATTCAATCAATCCCTATCCCAGTCTGTTGTTCCCACATGCTTCAAGAGGGCCACCATTGTTCCTGTTCCCAAGAAAGCTAAGGTAACTGAGCTAAACGACTAGCACTCACTTCCGTCATCATGAAGTGCTTTGAGAGACTAGTCAAGGACCATATCACCTCCACCCTACCTGACACCCTAGACCCACTCCAATTTGCTTACCGCCCAAATAGGTCCACAGACGATGCAATCTCAACCACACTGCACACTGCCCTAACCCATCTGGAAAAGAGGAATACCTATGTGAGAATGCTGTTCATCGACTACAGCTTGGCATTTAACACCATAGTGCCCTCCAAGCTCGTCATCAAGCTCGAGACCCTGGGTCTCGACCCCGCCCTGTGCAACTGGGTACTGGACTTCCTGACGGGCCGCCCCCAGGTGGTGAGGGTAGGCAACAACATTTCCACCCCGCTGATCCTCAACACTGGGGCCCCACAAGGGTGCATTCTGAGCCCTCTCCTGTACTTCCTGTTCACCCACGACTGCGTGTTTGCGGACGACACAACAGTGGTAGGCTTGATTACCAACAATGACGAGACGGCCTACAGGGAGGAAGTGAGGGCCCTCGGAGTGTGGTGTCAGGAAAATAACCTCACACTCAATGTCAACAAAACTAAGGATATGATTGTGGACTTCAGGAAACAGCAGAGGGAACACCCCCCCTATCCACATTGATGGAACAGTAGTGGAGAGGGTAGTAAGTTTTAAGATCCTCGGCGTACACATCACAGACAAACTGAATTGGTCCACCCACACAGACAGCATCGTGAAGAAGGCGCAGCAGCGCCTCTTCAACCTCAGGAGGCTGAAGAAATTCTTGTCACCAAAAGCACTCACAAACTTCTACAGATGCACAATCGAGAGCATCCTGTCGGGCTGTATCACCGCCTGGTACGGCAACTGCTCCGCCCACAACCGTAAGGCTCTCCAGAGGGTAGTGAGGTCTGCACAATGCATCACCGGGGGCAAACTACCTGCCCTCCAGGACACCTACACCACCCGATGTCACAGGAAGGCCATAAAGATCATCAAGGACAACAACCACCCGAGCCACTGCCTGTTTACCCCGCTATCATCCAGAAGGCGAGGTCAGTACAGGTGCATCAAAGCTGGGACCGAGAGACTGAAAAACAGCTTCTATCTCAAGGCCATCAGACTGTTAAACAGCCACCACTAACATTGAGTGGCTGCTGCCAACACACTGACTCAACTCCAGTCACTTTAATAATGGGAATTGATGGTAAATGATGTAAAATATATCACTAGCCACTTTAAACAATGCTACCTAATATAATGTTTACATACCCTACATTATTGATCTCATATGTATATGTATATACTGTACTCTATATCATCTACTGCATCTTTATGTAATACATGTATCACTAGCCACTTTAACTATGCCACTTTGTTTACATACTCATCTCATATGTATATACTGCACTCAATACCATCTACTGTATCTTGCCTATGCCGCTCTGTACCATCACTCATTCATATATCTTTATGTACATATTCTTTATCCCCTTACACTTGTGTCTATAAGGTTTTGGAATTGTTAGCTAGATTACTTGTTGGTTATTACTTCATTGTCGGAACTAGAAGCACAAGCATTTCGCTACACTCGCATTAACATCTGCTAACCATGTGTATGTGACAAATAAAATTTGATTTGATTTGATTTAGAGATACTGGTGTGCAAAAGAGCAGAAAAGTACATTTAAAAAACAGTAGGGGGATGAGGTAGGTAGATTGGGTGGACTATTTACAGATGGACTATGTACAGCTGCAGTGATCGGTTAGCTGCTCAGATAGTTGATGTTTAAAGTTGGTGAGGGAAATAAAAGTCTCCAACTTCAGCGATTTTTGCAATTCGTTCCAGTCACTGGCAGCAGAGAACTGGAAGGAAAGGCGGCCAAATGAGGTGTTGGCTTTGGGGATGATCAGTGAGATATACCTGCTGGAACGTGTGGGTGTTGTTATCGTGACCAGTGAACTGAGATAAGGCGGCGCTTTACCTAGCATAGACTTATAGATGACCTGGAGCCAGTGGTTCTGGCGACGAATATGTAGCGAGGGCCAGCCGAATAGAGCATACAGGTAGCAGTGGTGGGTGGTATAAGGTGATTTGGTAACAAAACGGATGGCATTGTGATAGACAGCATCCAGTTTGCTGAGTAGAGTGTTGGAAGCTATTTTGAATATGACATCGCCGAAGTCGAGGATCGGTAGGATAGTCAGTTTTGCGAGGGTAAGTTTGGCGACGTGAGTGAAGGAGGCTTTGTTGCGAAATAGAAAGCCGATTCTAGATTTGATTTTGGATTGGAGATGTTTAATATGAGTCTGGAAGGAGAGTTTACGGTCTAGCCAGACACCTAGGTATTTATAGTTGTCCACATATTCCAGGTCGGAACAGTCCAGGGTGGTGATGCTAGTCGGGAGGGCGGGTGCGGGCAGCGAACGGTTGAAAAGCATGCATTTGGTTTTACTAGCTTTTAAGAGCAGTTGGAGGCCACGGAAGGAGTGTTGTGTGGCATTGAAGCTAGTTTGGAGGTTAGTTAGCACAGTGTCCAAGGAAGGTCCAGAAGTATACAGAATGGTGTCGTCTGCGTAGAGGTGGAATCGATCAGGGAATCGCCCGCAGCAAGAGCGACATCATTGATACAGAGAAAAGAGTCGGCCCGAGAATTGAACCCTGTGGTACCTGTGGAACCCTGTGGAACCAGGCGAGGCAGTCATTAGAAAAACCAAGGCTATTGAGTCTGCCGATAAGAATACAGTGATTGACAGAGTCGAAAGCCTTGGCCAGGTCGATGAAGACGGCTGCACAGTATTGTCTTTTATCGATGGCGGTTATGATATCGTTTAGTACCTTGAGCGTGGCTGAGGTGCACCCATGACCAGCTCGGAAGCCGGATTGCACAGCGGAGAAGGTACGGTGGGATTCGAAATGGTCAGTGATCTGTTTATTAACTTGGCTTTCGAAGACTTTAGATAGGCAGGGCAGGATGGATATAGGTCTGTAACAGTTTGGGTCTAGGGTGTCACCCTCTTTGAAGAGGGGGACGACCACGTCAGTTTTCCAATCTTTAGGGATCGCGGACGATACGAAAGAGAGGTTGAACAGGCTGGTGATAGGGGTTGCAACAATGGTGGCGGATAGTTTTAGAAAGAGAGGGTCCAGATTGTCTAGCCTAGCTGATTTGTACGGGTCCAGGTTTTGCAGCTCTTTCAGAACATCTGCTGTCTGGATATGGGTGAAGGAGAAGCTGGGGAGGCTTCTCCTTCACTAGGCTAATTCAGGAGACAGATTGTAGTTTTTATGCCCTGATATCAAGAGCTGGTGGCGAAAAGTTTGTTTAAACAATTCAGAGACTGAAACAAATACATCAGATGACTAATATTTAAGAGCGAATTGATATACAATCCTGAAATCAGCTGTAACAGTTAATAGTAAAACAAAGCTTAAAACGGTGTTTGAGTGAATCCCGAAAATGAATGGTGAATTCACTTCCGAATACGGTAGACTCCTTCTCCTCACCACTCTATAGGCCTGAGCAGCCAATGGCACGTAAATTATTGAGACATTCGGATGCATTAAGATTCCCTGTCACATGCATTTTGCTACACCCACAATAACATCTGCTAAACACATGTATGTGACCAATACAATTTGATGACACTCAATGTAACTATATAGGACTTGTACCATCTCTCTTGGAGCACTTGCGGAGGAAGATGGAGGAGTCTCCCTCCCCATGGGAACTCTTTTTGGCTGAGCAGGAGGATGTTGTGTGCTTCTGCCCTGAGTCGTTCCTGTTGGAAGAAAGAGGCATGATGAGCACAGAAATAATAACTTGAGTATGAAATGTGGTCACGATATTCCATTAACTTTCCTAAAATTCCCAGGTTTTCCAGAAATTCTGGTTGGAAGATTCCCTGAACCAGGAAGGAATAAGCATGAAATCCAGAATCTTGAAAATCTTGAAAAATCTGGGAATTTTGGGAAGGTTACTGGAGTTTTGCAAACCTAAGTAAAACCTAGTCATTAAAAATATTGGCTCGTCAGACCACCACTCTGTTCCAGCTGGCGGATGGGTGTTATTAGGTATTTACTTTTTGACATAGAAAATATCATTTTCAACAAACCTTAACTTGTCGATACTTCCTCAATTCCCGACTTGGAAGACATCTAATGTCTTCTAAACCTTCATGTCTAGTTGCAGGGAGTTCGTTTGAATTTAGAAAACGTTCCATTATTAAATTAAATTTTAAAAAACTCCACTAAAGTGGAACTGACAGGGTTTTATCATCATGACATCTTATAAAAATGTGTTCCTATACACCCCCAGAAAGAATAAGATATTAATTATTATTATTTTACATTTTACAATACAGAAAATACACCTGAATGGATTTCTACAAATATTTAAATACCAAGGGTGTCCTCTTACATTTGGGAACTTTACAGTCCTATTGATCAGACAACTATTTACAGGTAGCTTATTTCTCCCTCCCTACAATAAACATCTATGTCAGCCAGAGAGGGATGAACTCAAATCTAATGAGGCAAGAGTAGATAAACTCTCTGAAATGTTTTCCGTTCGTAGTTGGCCATGAAAATTTCCCTGATAAACAATGGGAAATAGTAGCCTGCTCGCCTTCTGCAGCTTTCCAGCCAATGCATGCTTGTCCCAACCCACGTTTTGACAACTGAATGGAAAATACCTGCCCACCCATTTGATCGATTCCAAATACATTTGATTGACAACTAAGAGATATGCATGCTAACTGTGGATAACAGCCTTAGTTAAATTCGTCAGTTTTTATCCAAAATTTGGAGTAATTGAAACTGAAAAAGTGCATCCCGAATGGGTAGAGGCAGCAACATATGGACAGCTGTGATTTACAACCCGAGAGCAACATTTTTTGGACTACCAATAAATGTAATGGTGAATTGTATATCTATTTATTCTGCCAACAATGCCGTAATCTACATCATGGAATATTTCTGTCAAATAGAACCTATTTTTTAAACCTCCTACGAAGTTGATTTTGTAGTATAAACTGGGCATTTGATATTTTTGACTGATATCATGATTATCTGTTTGTTTTATATCTGCAAAGTAGTTAAAGTGCTGTCAGTTCCACTTTAAGTAGTCCAACAGTGTCCCCCACCGTCTTGTCTGTCTCAAATGTTGTCATTGAGACAGGTGGTTCCACTCCAAAGTGAGGCATGTCATGATGACAATCACCTGTCTCGATCAATGAGAGAAGATTTGAAATAGACAAGATGGATGCATACACATTGTTGGATTACTTCATGGAGAATTTTCTAAATTCAAACCAAGTCCCTGCCACTCGACATGGATGTTTAGAAGACATTCGTTGTCTTCCATGTTGGGAATTGAGGAAGTATCGCCAAGTTAAGGTTGATAGAATATTATCTGTGCTACGCCAAACAGCACCTAACCTGTAACGGCTAATAGAGCATCACATTAGCCCGGCACATTCTGTTAGCTAAGTAGAACCCAGTTCCCACCCAGTAAGTCACCTGGCCTGGCTTCTGCTGAAGCTGCGGACTGATCTAACTGTGCTGTCCAGGGAGGCAGTGGACTCTCCGATGGCCGTACGGTACAGACTGTCCTCCTCTGTGTACGAATGCTTAGCGTTCAGTGAACGCTGGGGACACAAAGAAGTAATAAACTAAATTGTAGTCATTCAGCAGACACTCTCATCCAGAGCGACTTACAAGAGCAATTAGGGTTAAGTGCCTTCCTCAAGGGCACACTGACAGATCTTTCAACTAGTTGGATCGGGGATTCAAACAAGTGACATTTGGGTTACTGTCCCAGTGCTCTTAACCGCTAGGCTGCCTGCCGCCCGATACAACTCAGAACTCATTTCTCAACAGAAATGTACAGGTATACTACACTTAACTATGGACTGGTGTGTACTCACTGTGAGGAGAGTGGAGCGGGTGGCAGTAGGCTCCTCCACTATGGATTTCATCCCTGTGAGGATGTTCTTTAGGTTGGTCCTCACCTCCTTGTTGAAAACACAGTAGAAGAAGAATATGCACACACCCTGAGAGAGAGAGAGAGAGAGAGAGAGAGAGAGATGGATGGATAATTGCACATCAGATAAATATAACCACAGTAAGGCTTTTTGAAGTTTGTTTTTGACAAGCCAAAAAGCCAAGTACCTGAAGGCAGCTGAAGATGGCAAAGAGGTAGTGTAAGGAGAGGATGTCACTGTTGACCGCCATGAGGCCCAGGAGCCAGGTAGCACTGAGGAGCAACAGGTGGAGGAAGGCTACATGTAGGGAACAGCTGGAGAGGAAATGTTTGTTATGTTTGAATGGAATCCAGCCAACATGGTATGCTACGTGCTAACTATTTTCTAACCCTACATGGTTATCCTGTCTCGAAGTACTCACATTGCTCCAGACTTCTCAGTGGTCCACTGTCTCTTTCCGCATGAGGCCTTGGCGGCCATGAAGAATAAAGCAATGTTGACCTATGGGAGATACATGAGACGGAGATGAGTAACATAATCCTCTGGTCAGCACCAATCCAGTATAGTCCAACAAATAACCAGCGTCTACATACACACTCACCAGTACTACTATAGCGATGGGCCCAGCGATACTCCAGATGAGTGTGTCGTGGACAGAAAGCCAACAGAAGTCTGGGTTCCCATAGCCCTCAGGGTCCAACCCTACTGCCAGGCCTACAAGAGAGGAAAAACACACACAGTGAGCATGTGCTTCCAGATTATGTTGATTATGTTGCATCTGTGTCCCTCTCTGTCTTTGCATGCATGCATGCGTGTGTGTGTGTGCGTGTGTGTGTCTCTCACTCACCGGTGATGATGGCAGGAATGCCCCAGCCAATGGCGTAGTAAAACCTCATGCGGCCATGGTTGATGTTCCTGACTTCAGTCAGCATGCGGTAGATGTGGAGGCCCTCCACCAACATCCAGGCAAACG
Source organism: Oncorhynchus tshawytscha (assembly GCF_018296145.1). Classification (NCBI taxonomy): domain Eukaryota; kingdom Metazoa; phylum Chordata; class Actinopteri; order Salmoniformes; family Salmonidae; genus Oncorhynchus; species Oncorhynchus tshawytscha. The sequence continues at coordinate 11,866,384 of NC_056429.1, forward strand.
TACACATGTAGAAGTAGTGCAGCAGGATGGCTACCACTGTACACATGAACTGAGGGACAGAGAGGTAGGGAAAGATGATTAAAGCCACTGTTTTGAAAGCCAACTGTGCTAATTGTTATTTAAGCTGTCTGTGAACTAAGTCTGGTTCAGTAACTGCTAATCTATAACAACAGAACACAACGCAATGGCTGAGGCCAAATCCACATATTGCCAAACAGACACAGAACTATTATTGTCAAAGATAAAGCCACTTAGCACTGCTGTTAAGAGTGTTGGGCTAGTTATCGGAAGGTTGCTGGTTTGAATCCCCGAGCCAACTAACTGACAAATCTGTTGATGTGCTCTTGAGCAAGGCACTTAACCCTAATTACTCCTGTACGCCACCCTGGATAAGAGTGTCTGCTAAATGACTAAAATGTACTCAAGGGGGACTAGCCTTCATGTCAGCATTGGCCTGGACAGGGCAGGCTGAAGCCAATATGCATAGGCTATCACCTACGCACTTTGACATGTAGGCTAATTATTTATTTACATACACTTATGTTTTTCCTAACAGAATAGCTACTGTTTTTTGGTTTTCAAATCAATTTAATTGGATATTTTGGTTAATGGCCTTGGTGCCCTGGCAGATATGGCACAGAATGGCCTTTCCCCGGCGGGAAGGGTTGGGTGGGGGTAGACTGCAGGTACACCATATGTACAAAAGTATGTGGACATGCCTTCAAATTTGTGGATTTGTCTTCTCCATAGACAAATATTGGAATCTCCATAGACAAATATTGGAATCTCCATAGAGAGATTGCAATCTCCATAGACAAATATTGGAATCTCCATAGAGAGATTGCAATCTCCATAGACAAATATTGGAATCTCCATAGAGAGATTGCAATCTCCATAGACAAAGATTGGCAATCTCCACAGACAAATATTGGAATCTCCATAGAGAGATTGCAATCTCCATAGACAAAGATTGGCAGTAGAATGGCCTTCCTGAAGAGCTCAGTGACTTTCAACATGGCACTGTCATAGGATGCAACCTTTCTAACAAGTCAGTTTGTCAAATTTCTGGCCTGCTAGAGCTTCCCCGGTCAACTGTAAGTGCTGTTGTTGTGAAGTGGAAACGTTTAGGAGCAACAATGACTCAGCCGCGAAGTGGTAGGCAAAATAAGCTCACAGAACGGGACCACCGAGTACTGAAGCGCATAGCTCTTAAAAAAAACATCTCGGTTGCAACACTCACTTTAAACCAGTTTAAAACTCCCTGTGGAAGCAACATCAGCACAATAACTGTTCGCCAGGAGCTTCATAAAATGGGTTTCCATGGCTGAGCAGCCGCACACAAGCCTAAGATCACCATGCACAATGCCAAGCGTCGGCTGGAGTGGTGTAAAGCTCGCTGCTATTGTACTCTGGAGCAGTGGAAACGTTTTCTCTGGAGTGATGAATCACGCTTCACAGTCCGACAGACCATTCTGGGTTTGGTGGATGCCAGAAGAACATTACCTGCCCCAATGGATAGTGCCAACTGTACAGTTTGTTGGAAGAGGAATAATGGTCTGGGACTGATTTTCATGTTCGTGCTAGGCCCCTTAGTTCCACTGAAAGGAAATCTTAACGCTACTGCATGCAATGACATTCAAGACGATTCTGTTCTTCCAACCTTGTGGCAACAGTTTGGGGAAGGCCCTTTCCTGTTTCAGCATGACAATGCTCCTGTGCACAAAGCGAGGTCCTACAGAAATGGTTTGTCAAGATCGGTATAGAAGAACTTGACTGGCCTGCACAGAGCCCTGACCTCAACCCCATTGAATACCTTCGGGATGAATTGGAAAGCTGACTGCAATGCAGGCCTAATCGCCCAACATCAGTGCCCAACTACACTAATGCTCTTGTGCCTGAATGGAAGCAAGTCCCCATAGCAATGTTCCAACATCTAGTGGAAACCCTTACCAGAGAAGTGGGGCACCAACTCCATATTAATGCACATGATTTTAGAATGAGATGTTCGACGAACATACTTTTGGTCATGTAGTGTATATTGACAAGTCGACAGTATACAATAATGCAATAAGACAAAATAAAGTGTTTTTTGGGTGTGCCTCAGGGTTGTGTGCTAGGGTCTCACCGCATTTTCAGTCTGGTTGATTCCGAAGAGTAAGACGAGCTGGGAGAGGAAGATTGACACCACCAGGTTCTTGTGTATGCTGTGGAGGTTAGAGCGGAACCTCCGGAGAATGGCCAGCAGGAGGAAGGTGATGAGGAGGGCCACCAGCGAGGCTGACACTGTGATGTAGGTGATGATCTTCAGGGGCAGGACCTCTCCATGCTGAGGAGGTAAGCATGGCCAGGGGTAAGATCAAATAATAGAAGTTAACATAAGCTGAGTCACCATAACTTAATGTTTGGTAGGGGGCTCTGGGTGGTACCTCTCTCTTGGAGATGTCCATGAGCACAGCAGAGCTGGACATGTGACTGCACTGGCAGCTGATGTGGGTGCTGTTCCTGAACACCAGCTCACACCCCTTGGCAGACCAGCCTCCCGTTCCTTGAAACCTGGAGCCAAAATAGATATTGTTTTATATGATTTACAGTACCAGTCAAAAGTTTGGACACATCTACTCATTCAAGGGTTTTTCTTTATTTGTACTATTTCGACATCAAAGACATCAAACTATGAAATAACACATATGGAATCATGTAGTAACCAAAAAAGTGTTACACAAATAAAAATATATTTTATATTTCAGATTCTTCAAAGTAGCCACACTTTGCCTTTGACAGCTTTGCACACTCTTGGCATTCTCTCAACCAGCTTCATGAGGTAGTTACCAGGAATGCATTTCAATGAACAGGTGTGTCTTGTTAATTTGTGGAATGTATTTCCTTTTTTATGTGTTTGAGCCAATAAGTTGTGTTGTAACAAGGTAGGGGTGATATACAGAAGATAGCCCTATTTGGTAAAAGGCCGAGTCCATATTATGGCAAGAACAGCTCAACAAACTTTTTACGTTTCTTCAAGTGCAGTCGCAAAAACAAACCATCAAGTGCTTTGATGAAACTTGCTCTCATGAGGACTGCCACAGGAAAGGACGACCCAGAGATACCTCTGCTGCAGAGGCCTAGTTCATTAGAGCTACCAGTCTCAGAAATTGCAGGCCAAATAAATGCTTCACAGAGTTCAAGTAAGAGACATATCTCAACATCAACTGTTCAGATGATACTTCATGAATCAGGCCTTCATGGTCAAATTGCTGCAAAGAAACCACTATAAAAGGACACCAATAATAATAAGAGACTTGCTTGGACCAAGAAACATGAGTAATGGAAATTAGACCAGTGGAATTCTGTCATTTGGTCTGATGAGTCCAAATGTAAGATGTTTGGTTCTAACCGCTGTGTCTTTGTAGACGCAGAGTATGTGAATGGATGATCTCCGCATGTGTGGTTCCCACCGTGAAGCATGGAGGAGGAGGTGTGATGGTGCTTTGCTGGTGACACAGTCAGTGATTTATTTAGAATTCAAGGCATACTTAACCAGCATGGCTACAACAGCATTCTGCAGCAATACCGCATCCCATCTGGTCCACAATCACCAGACCTCAACCCAATTGAGATGGTGTGGAAAGTTGGACAGCAGAGTGAAGGAAAGGCAGCCAACAAGTGCTCAGCATATGTGGGAACTCCTTCAAGACTGTTGGAAAAGCATTCCAGGTGATGCTGGCTGAGAGAATACCAAGATTGTGCAACGCCGTCATCAAGGCAAAGGGTGGCTACTTTGAAATATCTAAAAATATAAATATATTTTGGTTTAACACTTCTTTGGTTACTACATGATTCCATATGTATTATTTCATAGTTTTGATGTATTCACTATTATTCTACAATGTAGAAAATAGTAAAAATAAAGAAAAACCCTTGAATGTGTAGGTGTGTCCAAACTTTTGACAGGTACTGTATGTTCTTGAACATAATCTAGATGAACTCCATTCTAAATGTACGATCTGAGGTAGAGTATTGATAGGTATGCTTTTCCTTACGGGATGGAATGATTCCAGTAGACACAGACAGGTTTGGTCCTCTCCTCTGTCTCCAGTAGTGTGTATTCGAGTGTGATGGCCTGTGCCAGAAGAGAGGTTGAGGGCACCCCCTGGCTGTAGACCACCGTGCTCACAATAGGTGTGTTGATGATGGGCCGCTTGGGGAGTCTAAACACACACATTTATGTTTACATTGACTTTAGTCATCCAAGGGAAGTTCATGTCGAGAGTGACTTTCCACAAGGGCCTATAGCAGTGCAAATGGTGGCCCGCATATCAACCCCCCCCCCCAAAAAAAACAAAGAAAAAAATATATATATGGTTGCGTAACAGAAGTTTTTCCCGTTGGTATGTTAGTCACTGACAGTCACTCAATTAGCCCATGTCAGGTCATTTTTTGTTGTTGATTGATACAGTAGTCTAGCCAGCTGTCTAAACTTGTAGTAATCATGGTCAAATTACCGATCAGAGGGCCCCATTGATTTTGTTAGTCACTCTCACTAAGTTATCATTTCAAAAACTGCAAAGTTTTCTCTCTGCCCCATTGCAAAATGTGTAGAATTGCATGAAATTTGTTATAAAAAAAATGGCTAAATCTTCTGTCCGCCCCACGGCAAAATGTGTAGAATTGCTTTAAAACTTTAAAACTGTACACTTTGCTCTACGCCCATGAGAACATTTTAAGAATGACAGAAAATTAAAGATTTTTTTTTTTCTCTCCGCTGTCAAGAGGGCCGCTAAAATGTTTTGTTCTCTAGGTGTGGATGTGGGTACACAGACCCGCGAGCCACTGCGGCCCTTCAAAGTTGCATATTCCTGGCCTATAGCCACATCCCTGGCCTATAGTGAGGTAGCATAAAAACATCTATCACAAGGAAAACTAGACAAAAACCAAACCCAGCATTCCCAGTGGTAAACAATACCTCAGGCTCCTGCGATCAACGTCGTAGTTCTCAGGCAGTAGCTGTCCCAGGGTCCTATAGATGATCACCACGGCAACAGGGAGAGGGCCTGGGACCTCAGCGTGACGACGCATTTTCTTGGCAGACACCTGGTGACCCACGGTGGTGGATTCAGCCTGGACAGGGGGTGCGTTTATGGCTGTTGCGTCTGTGGCTGCTGCTATCGAGACCGCTATAACGATTGAAACCGATACTATGACAATGAATGAATGAATGATTCTCACATAAAAAACTCTTCCAGACTGGTTGACAAACTTGACCAACTGTTTATACAGTACAACAGCTCAGACTTAAAGGGGCAATCTGCATTTGAAACAATAACAAAGTGGCCACCGCGCCATTGTTTTAGCGAACAGTTGAAAGATGAGAATGGAGAGTCTTTAAGTTATAATCTTCAATAATTAATGAGTATATATCAATAATTTAAAAGTAAAAAAATGTGTCACAATCACAGATTGCCTCCTTAATTAACTATTTACGTTGTGAAAGTGACATAATGAACCACAAAATGTCTATGCTGCACTACTACTTTAATCCCACCTTTAACCTCCTCTGGCTGCTCTTGCTGTGTTGGGAATTCTGGGAAGCGGACAGAAGATTCCATTTCTTTGGAATAGGCCTCCTGGATCTCTTGGAAATGCGGGATGTTTGTCCGTTCTGGCCTGGACGGGTCCAAGTAATCCAAAGAAACAACTGTGAGCACAGAGAGAATGTGTGATAATTATGCTTGTCTCCACAAGAGGTATTGGTGGTAGGTTATTTGAAATGCACAATGTAACCTTACTGTGCATTAATTAGTAATGAAAATGATGTTACAGCAACAAAATAATTGTGTCATTGCACTGCAGATGGACTCACTCATGTTTTCCGTGACAACAGTAAAAGGTTTCAGGTAGGTCTTCCTCATGTTTTGGGCTAGGGCTTGGGCGTACTCCTCAAAGCTGTGCAGTAGTAGAGCTGTGCCACCTTCGGAACGTTGAATCTGCTCCCAGTGTCCTCTGTTAGCAGGGTCCAGGATGGCACTGCCCGCTCGAACCATGTTCTAGAACATTAACAGGGCATGTCATACACCTATATCACATCTATATCACTACTCTGTGTGGCCAGTATACATCAGAGACAAACTGAATGCATAATCGGTATCATATATCCTAAATGAAGCACGTGAAAACAAAGCCAACAGAACAGAGATAAATGAAGAAAACAAAAGAAAGGAGAGTTGTCCTATAAAGGAAGGCGGGTGGGGGGTCACTGTACACACATCACCTCACCACCCCTGGGGGAACTGCTACTCCCATTGGCTCAATCACCCAATACACTCTTTTTAAATTGTTTCTTGACCCCTTAAACCCTTCCAGATGCACCTTCTGATATCTAACACATCCCAAAGAGCTAGAGCTGGTGCCAAGAATGCACACTGTTAGCCATCAGCGCCCAGTATGGTCATAGCCTTAATAAAGCTCATAGAAAACATGCTAATCATTACGCTGTATTACTTACACATAATAGGCCCTAGATCACATTTTCTATATGGGGAGAAATCTCCAACTGGGAAAACAGGCTCTTAGCAAACCGGTACCACCAGCTATAAGCAGGATTTGTGGAAACTATTAGCGACTTAAAGCTAGTAGGATCCTTAAGCAGTTGAGCTTAACAATGTGGGTCATTCATTCAACTTTGAGCGAGTCTCCGAATACTGTGAGAGAACATTTAGGGTAAACATATGATAGAGAACTATTTGAGGGTATATTTCTACACTTAGAAAAAAAGGTGTTATCTAGAACCTAAAATGGTTCTTCGGCTGTCCCCATAGGAGAACCCTTTGAATAACTATTTTTGGTTCCAGGTAGAAACCTTTTGGTTCCAGGTAGAACCTTTTTGAGTTTCATGTATAACCCTTTCCATAGAGGGTTCTACATGAAACCCAAAAGAGTTCTACCTGGAACCAAAAATGGTTATCCTGTGGGGACAGCCGAAGAACTCTCTTGGAACCCTTTTTTCTAAGAGTGTATGAGTTCCTGACGTCATTGTAAGTAGTAGTGTTGCTAAGGCCAATGAACAAGCCAACTCCACAACTATCCTCACTTCAAGCTCAACACATTATTTGAGAGCTGAGAAAGACCACCACAAGGCACCGAATGGCACTAAACATTCAACAGAGGCCCACCTCATGGAAGTGAATGTCTCTTGTGGCGGCCATGTCGAAGCCCAGCTGTTGGCTCTCGTACTGCAGCAGGCGGGTCAGGAGGCTGTAGGCCGTCTTCACGTCGTTGCCCTGGAGGTCTTCCGTGCGGTTGGTGGCGCTCCGCAGCATGCCGGCCATGCCCTTTGACCTCTCACCGTCCATCCTGGAGCTGTTGAGGTGCAACTCCTCGTCCTGAAGGCCAGAGGTCAGGGAGACGTCAGAGGTCAGACAGTTGTCTCAATGATAAAAGAGGGTTTTACTCTCAATGGGACTTCCTGGTTTGAATAAATGTTAAATCAAGACATACCTCTTTTTTCAGCTGAGAGAAGGTGATAGAGGTGCAGTTGAAGAGATTGGGAGGCAGCCAGCCGTTCTCCTCGCTGCAGTGGCGGATGGCCGTGCCTAGTGGGGAGGAGAAAGATATGGGGAGAGAAGGGTAAGGAAGAGCAGGACTGATTGTGACGATTCTCTGTTGACCTCTATTGCCTTTTAGCTGACACAGGATAACAACAGTATAAACAGTATAGTCTGCTCAAATTTCAATCAAATCTATGCATTTCCAATCCATTTTCCCATTCTGAAAAGGGTTGCTGTGCTTACCAGTGGATCCCTTGGGACACTTCATGGCAGCAGGTTGTTCAAACTGGGTCGTTGGCCACCAGATCCCTGCATCAAAGGCCTTGGGACAGCCTTCATATACAACTGGTGAAGAGATTAGAACAACCAAGCACAGGGAGGCAATGAGTTAAGGTCAGGGTCAGGGAGCCAATGAGTTAGGATCAGGGTCAGGGAGCCAATGAGTTAGTAAGGGTTAGGGTCAGGGAGCTAATGAGTAAGGCTCAGAATCAGGGTCAGCGCCAAGGAGCCAATGAGTTCGTAAGGGTTGGGGTTAAGGTCAGGATCAGGGAGCTAATGAGTTAGGGTCAGGATCAGGGTCAGAGTGCCAATGAGGTAGTGAGGGTTAGGGTCAGGGAGCTAATGAGTTAGGGTCAGGATCAGGGTCAGGGAGCCAATGAGTTAGTAAGAGTTAGGGTCAGGGAGCGAATAAGTTAATAAGGATTAGGGTTTAGGTCAGGGAGCGAATGAGTTAGTAAGAGTTAGGGTCAGGATCAGGGTCAGGGAGCGAATGAGTTAGTAAGGGTTAGGGTCAGGGAGCTAATGAGTTAGTAAGGGTTAGGGTCAGGGAGCGAATGAGTTAGTAAGGGTTGGGGTCAGGGAGCTAACGAGTTAGTAAGAGTTAGGGTCAGGATCAGGGTCAGGGAGCGAATGAGTTAGTAAGGATTAGGGTCAGGGAGCTAATGAGTTAGTAAGGGTTAGGGTCAGGGAGCGAATGAGTTAGTAAGGGTTAGGGTCAGGGAGCTAATGAGTTAGTAAGAGTTAGGGTCAGGATCAGGGTCAGGGAGCGAATGAGTTAGTAAGGGTCAGGATCAGGGTCAGGGAGCGAATGAGTTAGTAAGGGTCAGGATCAGGGTCAGGGGAGCGAATGAGTTAGTAAGGGTTAGGGTCAGGGAGCTAATGAGTTAGTAAGAGTTAGGGTTAGGGTCAAGAGTTAGGAGTTAGGGGATCAGGGTCAGGAGCGAATGAGTTTGGGTCAGGATCAGGGTCAGGGAGCGGTTAGTTAGTAAGGGTTAGGGTCAGGGAGCTAATGAGTTAGTAAGAGTTAGGGTCAGGATCAGGGTCAGGGAGCTAATGAGTTAGTAAGAGTTAGGGATAGGGGGTCAGGATCAGGGAGCTAATGAGTTTGGGTCAGGAGCAGGGTCAGGGAGCGAATGAGTTAGTAAGGGTTAGGGTCAGGGAGCTAATGAGTTAGTAAGAGTTAGGGTCAGGATCAGGGTCAGGTTAGTAGCTAATGAGTTAGTAAGAGTTAGGGTCAGGATCAGGGGTTAGCGAATGAGTTAGTATGGGTTAGGGTCAGGGAGCTAATGAGTTAGTAAGGGTTAGGGTCAGGGAGCTAATGAGGCAGTAAGGGTTAGGATCAGGGAGCTAATGAGTTAGTAAGAGTTAGGGTCAGGATCAGGGTCAGGGAGCTAATGAGTTAGTAAGGGTCAGGTCAGGGTCAGGGAGCTAATGAGTTAGTAAGAGTTAGGGTCAGGATCAGGGTCAGGGAGCTAATGAGTTAGAAAGGGTCAGGTTCAGGGTCAGGGAGCTAATGAGTTAGTAAGGGTCAGGATCAGGGTCAGGGAGCGAATGAGTTAGTAAGGGTTAGGGTCAGGGAGCGAATGAGTTAGTAAGGGTTAGGGTTTAGGTCAGGGAGCGAATGAGTTAGTAAAGGTTAGGGTCAGGGTCAGGGAGCGAATGAGTTAGTAAGGGTTAGGGTTTAGGTCAGGGAGCGAATGAGTTAGTAAGATGCGTTAGTAAGAGTTAGTAAGATCCTTACCCATGCACCCGCTGGAGGTGACCTCGGCAAAGGGGTTGTCACAGCGGTTACACTGGCGCCCGATCACGCCGGTCCTGCACTGACACTGGCCCGTGTGGGGGTGACAGGAGCGCGACATGGCGCCAAGCTGGAAACACTCACAGGAGTAGCAAGTGTCCCCTCCCTCGGGCCGGTAGTAGTTATCCTGAAGGCAGGAGAGAGCGTGAACTGATCATGCAATACAGGAGGGAATGGGGACAGCTAGAACACATGCCCAGAAGAGACTACGTGTGGTAAATACATTTCCGTACCTTACAGCGGCACTCCCCAGTGGTCTTGTTGCAGTCTCGGTAGAAACCTTTGCTGACATCACAGTTACATGGGCCACAGATAGGGTTCCCCCACCATCCGCGAGCACAGGGCAGGTTGGCTCTGGAGAACAACAGAACTATGTGTTATTCCACTTAGAAACCTGTTTATCCTAGCAAGCAAGGATGCACCGATGAAAACCATGAGCAAATCATTAGGGAGTTGAAATATGCTAAGCCAATGCCAAAACTACTATGAATCTGTTTAACACCAACGAATACCAAAGCCAAGGGGCAACAGTTTACAAAATCAAATTACTACAGAGGTTGATGAAATTGATGGAATGTACTGAGTGGTACGGTAGGGGTTAAGTGGGGTTACTGGGGTAAGCTCTGAAACAAAGTGAATTGTTTTCCAAAAACATCAGAACTGGCACTGACTCACAGCAGGTGGGGGTTTAAAAAAACGGAATCTAAAAAGAAAAAAACAAAATAAACTAAACTGTCCTTAGATCAGTGTCGGTACTCACTTGTTCTGGCAGTACTGTCCGTAGGAGTTGTGACCACACTGGCAGCCGTAGCCGTGGGGGGAGCTGGGCTGGTGGACGCAGGTGGACACATGCTGACAGGGATTCAGGAAACACGCGTCCACACATTCCCTCCCAAAGTACCCTGGGAAAAAATTATATTAACGCATCGTTTCACCAATGGGTGAATAATCCTCTAAAACAACCAATGGTCCAAACCCCATGTCTCTATCATAATCTGCTCAAGAGTTCTTGGAGTTTTTACCCTTGTAGGATGGCTAGAATTAGGGTGATTAAATCAATGGAGGCCAGAGAAAAAACCTGTTGAACGCTTCATCTTTCTTCTTGAACCCCGCGGGACATAAAACAATATAGAGGTAAGATGGATATTGATTTTGAGACATGAGATGTAGTATTTTCATATTTGAGTATACACTTTTCATGTAATCCTCAAAAGGTTATTATGAGAAACCTGTAGCGCTATGTCAACAGAGCTCGGTGCTTATTATCGGACGTATTAGGTTATGAAATCTGACTATTTGGATATACTGTCAATGAAATGGTTAAATAAAGGTGAAATTTAAAAAAATGTCAAAATGACATGATAAAGACCTGATGAACATGATGAATCATATTTGTCTTGGTAAAATGTATTATATAATATAAGGAAGTGAAATGTCAACACCAAAGCGTGTTTTTTCACCCACTGGGCGGAGTAGATGGACACCCTACTAAAAGCATTTCAGTGGGTTCCGTCCGGGGGGCTTACCGGGGTGGCACATGCAGGTGTGTGAGCTCCAGTTGTCGGTGCAGTGGCTGTGCTCAGGGCAGACGTTAGGGGTGCAGGGGTTGGCCACCTCACAACCATCCTCCACTCTGACCTTCTGACCCTGAAGCATGTTGACGTTGGCCAGGTTGGTGGACGTCTCGCCCATCCGCACGCCCTGGCAACATAGGAGAGTAAAGGACCATCAGTGCTGTGTTGGCGCTGACTGATTTCGCTTTCCAAAGATGAGAACAGTACAGTTACATGGTGTGTGTGAGGCTCACCTGCATGCAGCCCTTGAGTCCGCTCTGGACCGTCCCATCCTTCTTCATCAGCCCCCCCACAAACAAACTCCTCAGCCTCAGGCCTGGCAGCTTGTTGCCTATCTCCACTGACCTCTGTGGAACGCACCCACCCATAGAACACTTGCAGAGACCATGTGTATTGTGCATTCATACCATATTACACTAGATCATCCATTACATTCACAAACACTAGTACAGAACACACAAATATGATGTGCCAGCCAATGAGGCAGTGAGTACCTGGAACATGCCGTAGTCCAGTGATACTAGGGCCATGTATTTGATGTCCTTCCCGTCTTTGATACTCTTCAGCTCCACCAGGACGTGGTGCCACTCCCCGTCGTTCACCCTGACCTGAGAGAAGTCCAGCAGGGCAACCTGCTTCACCCCCAGGAACACCTGGAAACGCACATGTCTGCCGCTGATCTGGAGTCAAGAAGATGGTGAGAGAAAGCAGATGGAAGGCAGAGAAAGAGGGAGAGAGAGGAGGGTGACATGAGAGAAAGGGGGGTGACAAGAAAGAGAGAACATGAAGTTGAGTCATTTAACGCCAGCATATTAGCTTAAACTTATCATAGCATTAGCTTAACCTTATCATAGCATTAGCTTAACCTTATCATAGCATTAGCTTAGCCTTATCATAGCATTAGCTTAGCCTTTACCCAGCATTAATAACATGGAGGAAGGCCCTGGGTGTTGTTGTGTAGGCTCTGGGCTACCCCGGTCCACTCACCAGGAGGTGTATCTTGGAGAAGTCCCCAGCATTGGCCTGCAGCAGGGTGCCAGAGCTCTGCCTGGTTCTGAACATCAAGCCCATGTACCAGGGCACACTGATGGTGACCTCTGGCTCTCGCCACCACACCAGGGCATGGCCATCAAAGTGTTGCGGGGAGGGCATGACTGGAGGAAGGGAAACAGATAGGGTCACTTCAGTTGGAGAACCAACTAGAGTCAAATGAATACAAGTAAACCTTTAGTTATTTACTAGGTCCTTTCTAGGCTTGTTCCAAACAGCCTGACTAAATCCTGACTACAAATCCATGGCAACACATCCAGGGGCTATCATTACATCATTGCCATACAGGTAGATCTTCTGTGTGTATGGTCTTGCAGACGATGAGCTCAGCAGTAAAAGTTGTGGACAGAGTCTGTACTTGTTCATTGCTTCCTGTGAAATGGTGATTGATGGGTCGTTCCACGAAATGAGTGCCTTTTGCGTCACTTTGATATTGTAAGTAGAAATTGTAAACCAATGTTGAATTTTAAAAGCCTGTTATATTAAATGAAGTGCCCTTTAATATAGACCACAAGGATAATTCAATAAATTGGATTTTGTTATGAATAAAGGCTAGCTAAAGGGCCAATGTTCAGCACTTTGACATGTCCCTCCATCAACCCTGTGTCACTTCTAGGAAGATTTTATTGAACCACTTAATAATAACATTTCTCCAGGTTTCACCATCATTGTAAAGCCCTAGTTATTTTGTTGCTTGACAAAGTCATTTCTGAAGATTATAATTATTTTGTGATTACTGATTTACTTACATCTGTCCTTTAAGGTTAACCCTGTTAAGTGACCTGAACTCTTGTTTTAATATGGTGAAACCATTCCTTAAAAAAGAAAAAAAATCAAAAGAAAGATTGAACATATAACAGTCAAAAGCAGGTGAGCTGTTTTTACTCTTTATGGCCATTTCCTGGTGTTTTGTGGTGGAAAACTGAGCCGGTCAAGCATAATTTGTCAACCCTGTTACTCATAGTTAGACAAGCTAGAAATGTTTTAACAATTTCCTTTTTTTTGTGAAGCTTGTCTTCAATTTCCACTCCCTATTGCACACAACACGTTGCATCCCCTGTCAGATGGGGATTTATGGCTGATTTAATAAGAAATCGTCATCCCTGTTACGGTCAACCCTGTTACTTTATTTGGCACTTAATAGGCACTTACTATAGTACTTTTTCATTTAATCTCTTGAGAAGAGAAAACCTTTTATTTTTTATGGTTGAACATGTGCTGTTTATGACAGAATGTAAAAATGAGGTGAAATCCAAAGTTTTACTTCTCAAAAGGCACCGAATCGGTGGAATGACCCTATTATTGTGATTCACAATCATGAAACTGTTTGTTATACAGTGCATTCGTAAAGTATTCAGAACTCTTGACTTGTTCCACATTTTGTTACGCTACAACCTTATTCTAAAATGTATTTAAAAAATATCCTCATCAATCTACATAGAGTATATAGTACCATAAACTATGAATTGCTCTCCTACCTCTATATCCTGCGTTAGTCAACTATAGACATAAAAACAAGCATTGCAACTGACAAGTACCACTGACTGCACCATAATGCTTCTGGGTAATAATCAGATCACCAATGATATGTAATAGTGGTCATTTGGCCCTGGGCCAAGTGTAAATACCTTCCTTAAGGATAGGTGAAAACCAGGTTACCATCAGTCTATCTGTGATTACCTCAAGCAGGCAGGGATGGAAGGATGTATTAGTAAAGTACTCCAACAGGGCCAGAGGTCAGAGGTCAGTGTGTATGTGGAATGTCGGAAAGTGGAGATTCAGGAGACTTGACCACATTGACCTTGTCTGTTTACTCACCGCTATCCTTTAAGAGCATGACTAAAACTTTTTGAACTCCATTAATTATGAGACACACAATAAAACACACAGCTACATACACACAGGGCACATGCACACACACATGCAGGATATACAGACTGACACACACCCATACAGGAAACCCCCCAAAAATATATCCAATACACTTTTCCTAAAATCCTTTACCTTGTTCACAGTTCTTCCCTCCGTAACCCAGGGGACAGCCACAGGAGTACGTGCTCCACTTGTTCACACAGACTCCTCCATTCAGACACACACGTTGAGTGCAGAAGTCCTTCTTCGCTGTGCACCCTGAATACAGACATGTAATACAGGCTTATGATAATCAGTGGCATCAATAGGATTAGACTAATACGTTGAAATATGCCATTTAACAGACTTACAATCATGGGTGCGTACATTTTACATTCAGGGTTGTCCCGAGAATCAAACCCACTACCCTGGCATTACAAGCACCGTGCTCTACCAACTGAGCTACAGAAGACAACTATTAAATGAATATCACACATGTGAGGATTAGAACAGACCTGCGGCCGTGCCGTTGTTGGCCACATAACTGGCCATGTCCACAGGCTTGCTGTCTATAGTCAGGTCTCTCATGCAGCCCACAAAGTCTCGGTTCCGGACGGGGAAATCCTCCGGCAGGTTGGGAACACCGCCCAGTAGTAGTGGACCGGTCAGGTCCAGGGACCTAGAGATGGACAACATAGAACAACTATCAACTGGGTCTGATTCTGGGTGGAGAGTCAAGGCCTTTTGTTATGAGTATAATTCTCTGATTGACATTCCAGTGCACCAATCACGCTACAACCACACTAGAACATTGTTATTAACATTGTGACTCAACACACAAACCAAAAGGCAAAGAGAACAACTACTTACAACTACTTTACCCCTGCATCAAAACCTCTACAGTTTAATGGGACCAATGCTGGCGTAACATGAACTCATAACACAAGTTACGAAAAAAATGCACTGCTCGCATATAACAAAATGCCCTCTATTGTCAAATCTTGTGATTTACTAATACCCAACAATTTTTTCCCTAGCAGGAGGCGATTTACATTTGAATAAGAAACACATTTAGATATGGGCATTTGCATAAGAATAAAGAATCACAAGGTTAAGAAGTGAATAGGATAAACCCTATGAGACTGCACTCACTTCTTCTGTCCTGTCTGTATGCCCTGGGCGGCACAAGAGTAGTTCCCCATCTGGCCACCAAAGCCAATTGCCATGGCGATGTCGCAGTCGTCCACAGCAACGACTGCCACCTTCTCTCCTGATGGTCCGTGGGGGATGCCAAGGCGACCAATATTGGGCTGGAAAGAGAAGGGAGGTCATATGAAATGTAAGGACGTCACAGCTAATAAACTAAGGTACCAATATCCAGTGAGAAAATTGGGGCTTTCAGCCATACAAGTGAGGAACCATACTGTCATTCTCGGAAGTGGAACAGCTTCTCGATGACTAATGAAGGTCATGGTCTGATGGTCATGGTTTTCCCTTTTTGAAGCGCGGGACTGTTTGTTTGGTGCAACAGTATTTGGAGACAGCAAGAACCCCTGGGCTCAAGCCCAGTGTGAAGAGGCTGTTTATCGCTCAGTGAAGCTGAGGTGCCGTTGATTGTTGGAGTGTAATTGGATCATCAGATTGGACACTGGTGGGTGAAGACATACCATAGACTGAGAACGCCATTCTATGTCAAATCCTCCTCTGGGACCCCAGTTTCCACCAATTGGCCACAACAATTGGAGATATCGTCAGCAACTGTCAGTGTTAACCCCCCAGCAACTCGTCTCACGGTGCTTTATCAAGCTATTGACACCACATCCACTGAGTTCTCCCCAAGCAGCGTCACGTTCAGTGACCTTGTGTCACCTCAATGTGTATCTGTGCGTGCAAATACACAATTTGTATGTGTGTTTCTATCAAACTGTATGTCTGTCTGTGTGTGTGTGGACCTTTGATCTCTTTCCTGTGGGGATGTGACATTGCAGGGAGGATGACCTATGCAACTGCAGGTGTGACAACAGGAAGAGGTATAACAATATTGTAGGAACAGCTGTTTCTTTTAGAGATGCATGCTGGGACTTTAGCACAAACCAAACACAATTGCTCATTGTAATGTGTTTAAGAGTAATCTCCCTGGTGGAAATATCAGGCTAGTCACAATAATCACATTACTCCCCTCCTATAGTCATATAGACTACTATCAATCTCTGAGACACTCCCTAATTAATGATAGCATTCCAGGTGTCACAAGTCAAACGGGGGATGCCCATTGGGTGCTAAGAGTCGAGTTTCAGACAACTGATTACTCTAGCAGGGATGACATTCCACACAATGAGCATATCAGATTCCCTGATGACATATTTACCTAAATATTCTGGGTTGATGGAAAATAAAGGACTTCACGCTCTAACTGTTGGCCTTTCAAGCCCCATTGCCAGGATTCATGCCAAAAGCTACCAATATGTGAATAAAGCAACTTTGTTGTGAAGTCTCCAAATATCCCCTACTGAGTAACAGGATACGAATATGACTGTTACTTCTGAAAACACCTCCATTCAGGAATTGGGATGATCATTATAATTCCTACCAAGAGCATATTCCTGTTGGTGGGATTAAGCTCCTGGGAACGTCTGTCATCTACGTGTAATCTCCAGACGCCCAAGTCTTTATCTCTCTAATCTGTCAACTGTGTGTCTGCTAGTAGAGGTAGTGTTTCTGGCAAACATCACTTCTCCTCCTTCCCTCCACACTAGAGACATTACTTTGTCCTGCATTGTTGGTGCTCAGAGTTTAAGAATTTCACTGTACCATGTAATTACATCTGCAGGCCTGTAAATGTGACTATTAAAATGTCTAATATAATCTGTAAAACAAAGATGCTCTACTTTAAGTTTAGCAGAGACCAACATTTAACTCAACCTTTTAGCAGACAATTCATTTAACTTAAAAAAAACCAATAGCAATTTTCCCATTAAACTGAAGAGACTTGAGGCTCCACTGGTTTATAGTTGAATGTAGACATGTCGATGTATACCACTGTCCCTTTCCCCTCTCTCTTGGTCATTTGTTCTGAACATGAAAACAACACCATGGAACAAAGATAAAGACGTATCACTCTTCTCTCCTCTAGCCAAGCCTTGATAAATACAGACTTTCACTTTGGAATGGTGAGGACTCTAATCTATAGTCTTGAAATGTGCCTAATGTACACCTACTGGACAATAAGCAAACACGAAGCATAAGTTCGAAGCAATGTTCCCTCAAAACATTTTCCTCACTGAGCAAATTTCAGGTCTGCTGAGCGCAAACTTGAACATTGTGAAAATTCTGTGCAACTTCCGGCGTGCTTTTACTCTGAACACTGAGGCTGTACCCGGTTTAAGTTAGTTTTAATAGCGGTCAAGGCGGCTACTGTGGCTATTAAACCATAATGCAGGCCTACCTGAGTGGCCTTCCATTAAAAACAATGGAGAAAATGCATCCCATAACATTTTAACATGGAAATAGCTGTTCTATCATTCAGCCTACAGTAGCAGCCAATGTGTGGTGTTCATTGTAGGCCTACATTCCATGAGACTATTGAAAAAAAACATGCAGGGCTTGACATGAACCTATTTATCTACTTGTCCTTCAGACATGTAAGTGACTGAACATGCTGTTGTGTTGTTTGATGCAAGAAACCATGCATCATTATTTCCATACCATTATTACAGAGAATCAGACAAATTATCCTATCCTCTGCCTATTGGCTACTCTCAAAATACAACACTGCCCCTTTAAGACAAAAAAAAAGATTGTTGTGCTCTTGTAGGAAGCAATAACTCCCCCATTGCTGACTTTAAATAATCTACAACTGGGCTAATAACTCAGTAACTAGCAAAGGATATGAACAAATGTACAAACGTGCACATGTCACTACACGTACAGTACCAGTCAAAGTTTGACACACCTACTCATTCAAGGGTTTTTCTTTATTTGTACTATTTTCTACATTGTAGAATAATAGTGAAGACATCAAAACTATGAAATAACACACATGGAATCATGTAGTAACCAAAAACAGTGTTAAACAAATCAAAATAGATTTTAGATTCTTCAAAGTAACCACCCTTTGCCTTGATGACAGCTTTGCACACCCGTGGCATTCTCTCAACCAGCTTCATTAGGTAGTCACCTGGAACGCATTTCAATTAACAGGTGTGCCTAGTTAAAAGTTAATTTGATAGTGTTGACTAACGGGAAAAACTACAAAGTTGAGTGAAGCTCAATCTCGTGCTTCTCTGCGCAGGCTGATCTTTCTTCTGCAGCAGTCCCAGGGGAGCTGGGCTCCCGTGGACGTGTGCAGCTTAGGGGGAACATTGGTCCTAAGGCTAGGTTACAACATAGGCTATATGATCGGCAGTTTGGTAATAGGCACCGCTAGGTTTACACAGTACACTGAGCAATGTGAAAGCATCATAGTGAAAGACCACAGGCCCTGGGGAGAAATGAATCATGAAGTAATTCTGTTGACAGAGGAGAGGCCTGAACATTGTACTACTGTAATACTAACATTGTCTTGCTCTTTTCACACAATACATTCTACCCAGTTCAAAAGTTTCCATATTCGCATACTGAATTGAAATATCTGGATTATGGATCAATCACAAATGCCTGCTGCACTCCACACTACTTTATATTGTTCTGGCCTTCATTAATAACGCCAGAGTAACATAGATACTACTCTTTGGGCATCTGTTTCTTTTATCCCTCTTTTCTCATGGTTGGGCTATCCCCCGTAGATAAAAAGGTAGTAAATTGACTGTGTTGGCCGTCTGTTTGTGCTGTTCTGGTTTATCTTTCAGACATCTAGGCTCTGACAGAAGGGAACTGGAAGACTGTTGTTGCAGAGCTTTGGACTGTTTGGTTTGGCACTATGTTTAATATGAGAGAGGGCATACTCAGAATAGAGCTCTTACTAGACTAATTATAGCAAAACTACTGTAAAGTATACAAGATCTCCCTTGTTGTTGCCATATATAGGCTGCATTCTATTCACATTATGTCACCATGTCAAGGTCAATTCAAACAACAGGAACTCAGTGACATTTGTTCCCCTCTCTATTCCACACATTCCAAACAAACACTATCATAAATTCACATTAATCATGTGTGTTCCATCTTCCTGTCCACTAGGAAAGCCTGAGTACAAAACAATCACTAAAACAATGCTTTTAGCATATCTTCTCCAGAATGTGCAGAATGAGCTGAATGATGAAAATTCTAAACCATGTCTGTATGTGTGTGTGTGTGCGTATGTGTGTGTGTGTGTCTGCATAAGTGCGTGTATGCGTGTGCATATGATGCAGATGGTGCATGCCACGGCTGTGAAGGCCAGAATGAACTAGACAAAACAACTAGCTGCTCTATCCCTCTTTTGTATTGAGAGTGAAAGCACAGACTTTCTAAACCCAGAGGCGCAACATCACCAGACTTCTGGGAACCCTTGGGAAGCAGACCAAGCAGACCAGGCCGGGATTTTGAGAAGTCAATGAGAGAAGTGAAACATTCTTTCTCAGATGTACATTTTCTTGAAATATAAAGACAACCTAGATTCGAGCCAATGTCTTAAGTAGTTGAACTTGTTATTACTCCAACCTCGTTAAACTGACACATTTAGATTTTCATTAAAAACAACTTTATATGGAAGAAGTGCCCTTGATTAGATGGCCTGCAAATGCACAGTTTGGCGCAAAATGACCTGTTAAACCCGATTATGTGTTTCTACTCATGAGCTTAGGTAGCCAACGTCGCCATGATCGCCTACAAGTGTGATTAGGGATTTCCATTGGAGAAGCAGTTTAAGCCTAACTTTATACTGTACTGTCTTAAAGCTAGTGGTGAAACGGTTCACAAAACTCACGGTTCGGTACGATACGGTACAGTGATGTCACGGTTCGGTACAATACGGTACAGTGGTGTCACGGTTCGGTACGATACAGTACAGTGGTGTCACGGTTCGGTACGATACGGTACAGTGGTGTCACGGTTCGGTACGATACGGTACAGTGGTGTCACGGTTCGGTACGATACGGTACAGTGGTGTCACGGTTCGGTACGATACGGTACAGTGGTGTCACGGTTCGGTACGGTTTCGATACATCGACAAAATAAACGCCTGAGAAATATGTCATTTTCATTTAGATTTGCGATTTATTATAATAGTAAACAGGGTAGCTTGAATTCCCAGGAGCAGATGGAAACGAAGGGGCAACAAAAAACAGCAGTGCCTGCCTTATAACATGAAATAAAATAGTCATTTAAAACAGAACTTCAACAAGAGTCCAGCAGCATATATCAACATTAAGTCACTTAGCAGTGCCTTAACCTGTTGTAACTACCCAAAAACATTTTTATCAGATTTCCAAGTTTTTATTTAAGAAGATTAGTCTATCCACATTATTTACAGTGAGCACAGATCGGCTTGCTGTGACAATGTTAGCCGATGTGTGGAGGAGAACCCCTGTCGCCTGCCGTCTTTGGAGAGGTGTTGGCTCCTGTGGTATCTGTGGCCTGACCCTGCAGAATTAAATTAGATGAAAATTACTACCTCTAAAGTGGCTTTAAATATATAAAAAATATGGTTTAAAATAATATTTATTGTTAGAAATATACATCAGACACTATTATAACAATTACAATTATTACTTTAGAATTAATTGTTAAATCACTAATTAATAAAATAATAAATGTCACATTAACTAAATAAATACAATACCTGCTGTGAGTTCATTGTAGACTCTCAGACGAGCAGCAGCATCCAGGTGAAGCAGGGACTTGAACCGGGGATCCAAAGCGGTGCTCTTGTGTAAGAAGTCTTGGACACCAGGGTCAGCATATCTAGGCTCCAGGTTAACTCTGATAGCAGTCTTGACATCACTTACTGCCGGGTCATCTTCATCAGATGCCACTATTGATTTCAGGATCATTGCTTTCATAAGCAGGGCCATGGAAACTAGTGGAATGATGGAATGCTCTCAGTGCATATCACTGTTTTGAGAGGTTTGCACACTTTGATAACTTCCTCTGCTAGTCTTCTGTCATTTTCAGACAAAGTCACAATATCTTTGACATTCTTCCTCACAGCTTGATCAGTCAGTGTAGAATACACCACAACTTTCTGCTCAAGGTTTCTCTCAACCATGTCATGGCTTGAATTCCATCTAGTACGGACATCTTGGATTAGTTTGTGGTTTGGCAGCTCCAGCATCTCCTGTTTGTCTTGAAAACATGTGCAGCAGTTGTGCTTTTATGACAGAAGGATACCACCTTCCTGATCTTTGATTGGAGGCGAGAGATTGGATTCACTGACATTGCTTTTTGAGATGTTAGATTAAAAACGAGCAGAGCATCATATCTGTTGCCCCAATCCAGATAGCGCAACTGCATTTACAAGATTTCTAGTGTTGTCAGTGGTCACATGAATCGTTACATTATCCCTCTCCAACTTCCACACTCCAACGACTTCCCTCTGCTCTTCCCCCAAGTTTACACTGGTGTGAATACTCTCAAGGGGACGTGTTTGAAGGACATGGCTTTTTAACTCCCACTCTGCCGTAATGAAATGAGCCGTTACAGTAAGGTTGCTCTATCTAGCTCTAGACGTCCAACTGTCTGTTAGAGCAACAGGCCGCGTTTCTGACAACTCACTCTCAAGTTGTTCTTTTGTTTTTTTGTATAAGGCAGATATTCATGTCTGGGCAAAATGTGTACGGGAAGAATAATTGAAGCGCGGCTCGATCACTTTAAACGTGTTTCTAAACCCCGCATTCTCTACCACAGAGAAAGGTCTCATATCTGCCACTATGAATTTTGCTGTCGCTTCGTTGATTTGTTATCCCTACCGGAGTCAGACGCATATTGTTGCCTGAAGGCCGTGGGGAGAAGTGGTTGCCTGAAGGCCGTGGAGAGAAGTGGTTGCCTGAAGGCCGTGGGGAGAAGTGGTTGCCTGAAGGCCGTGAGGAGAAGTGGTTGCCTGAAGGCCGTGGGGAGAAGTGGTTGCCTGAAGGCCGTGGGGAGAAGTGGTTGCCTGAAGGCCGTGGGGAGAAGTGGTTGCCTGAAGGCCGTGGGGAGAAGTAGTTGCCTGAAGGCCGTGAGGAGAAGTGGTTGCCTGAAGGCCGTGGGGAGAAGTGGTTGCCTGAAGGGGAGAAGTGGTTGCCTGAAGGCCGTGGGGAGAAGTGGTTGCCTGAAGGGGAGAAGTGGTTGCCTGAAGGGGAGAAGTGGTTGCCTGAAGGCCGAGGGGAGAAGTGGTTGCCAGAAGGGGAGAAGTGGTTGCCTGAAGGCCGTGGGGAGAAGTGGTTGCCTGAAGGCCGTGAGGAGAAGTGGTTGCCTGAAGGCAGTGAGGAGAAGTGGTTGCCTGAAGGCCGCGAGGAGAAGTGGTTGCCTGAAGGCCGTGGGGAGAAGTGGTTGCCTGAAGGCCGTGGGGAGAAGT
Organism: Oncorhynchus tshawytscha; assembly: GCF_018296145.1. Taxonomy (NCBI): domain Eukaryota; kingdom Metazoa; phylum Chordata; class Actinopteri; order Salmoniformes; family Salmonidae; genus Oncorhynchus; species Oncorhynchus tshawytscha. Next base: position 11,888,950 of record NC_056429.1, read on the forward strand.
GGTTGCCTGAAGGCCGTGGGGAGAAGTGGTTGCCTGAAGGGGAGAAGTGGTTGCCTGAAGGCCGTGGGGAGAAGTGGTTGCCTGAAGGCCGTGGGGAGAAGTGGTTGCCTGAAGGGGAGAAGTGGTTGCCTGAAGGCCGTGGGGAGAAGTGGTTGCCTGAAGGCCGTGAGGAGAAGTGGTTGCCTTAAGGCCGTGAGGAGAAGTGGTTGCCTGAAGGCCGTGAGGAGAAGTGGTTGCCTGAAGGCCGTGGGGAGAAGTGGTTGCCGTTTCATTTTTTCGCCCAGTCCCACCGATTGGTACCTACATGTAGATGTTATATCCACCACTCTAATAGGCTATCAGTAATGAACAGAGCCTACATGTTGTAGATGTTATATCCACCACTCTAACAGGCTATCAGTAATGAACAGAGCCTACATGTAGATGTTATATCCACCACTCTAACAGGCTATCAGTAATGAACAGAGCCTACATGTAGATGTTATATCCACCACTCTAACAGGCTATCAGTAATGAACAGAGCCTACATGTAGATGTTATATCCACCACTCTAACAGGCTATCAGCAATGAACAGAGCCTACATGTTGTAGATGTTATATCCACCACTCTAACAGGCTATCAGCAATGAACAGAGCCTACATGTTGTAGATGTTATATCCACCACTCTAACAAGCTATCAGCAATGAACAGAGCCTACATGTTGTAGATGTTATATCCACCACTCTAACAGGCTATCAGTAATGAACAGAGCCTACATGTAGATGTTATATCCACCACTCTAACAGGCTATCAGTAATGAACAGAGCCTACATGTTATAGATGTTATATCCACCACTCTAACAGGCTATCGGTAATGAACAGAGCCTACATGTTGTAGATGTTATATCCACCACTCTAACAGGCTATCGGTAATGAACAGAGCCTACATGTAGATGTTATATCCACCACTCTAACAGGCTATCAGTAATGAACAGAGCCTACATGTAGATGTTATATCCACCACTCTAACAGGCTATCAGTAATGAACAGAGCCTACATGTAGATGTTATATCCACCACTCTAACAGGCTATCGGTAATGAACAGAGCCTACATGTAGATGTTATATCCACCACTCTAACAGGCTATCGGTAATGAACAGAGCCTACATGTTGTAGATGTTATATCCACCACTCTAACAGGCTATCGGTAATGAACAGAGCCTACATGTTGTAGATGTTATATCCACCACTCTAACAGGCTATCGGTAATGAACAGAGCCTACATGTTGTAGATGTTATATCCACCACTCTAACAGGCTATCGGTAATGAACAGAGCCTACATGTTGTAGATGTTATATCCACCACTCTAACAGGCTATCAGTAATGAACAGAGCCTACATGTTATAGATGTTATATCCACCACTCTAACAGGCTATCGGTAATGAACAGAGCCTACATGTTGTAGATGTTATATCCACCACTCTAACAGGCTATCAGTAATGAACAGAGCCTACATGTTGTAGATGTTATATCCACCACTCTAACAGGCTATCAGTAATGAACAGAGCCTACATGTTGTAGATGTTATATCCACCACTCTAACAGGCTATTGGTAATGAACAGAGCCTACATGTTGTAGATGTTATATCCACCACTCTAACAGGCTATCGGTAATGAACAGAGCCTACATGTTGTAGATGTTATATCCACCACTCTAACAGGCTATCAGTAATGAACAGAGCCTACATGTTGTAGATGTTATATCCACCACTCTAACAGGCTATTGGTAATGAACAGAGCCTACATGTTGTAGATGTTATATCCACCACTCTAACAGTCTATCGGTAATGAACAGAGCCTACATGTTGTAGATGTTATATCCACCACTCTAACAGGCTATCGGTAATGAACAGAGCCTACATGTTGTAGATGTTTTATCCACCACTCTAACAGGCTATCGGTAATGAACAGAGCCTACATGTTGTAGATGTTTTATCCACCACTCTAACAGGCTATCGGTAATGAACAGAGCCTACATGTTGTAGATGTTTTATCCACCACTCTAACAGGCTATCGGTAATGAACAGAGCCTACATGTTGTAGATGTTTTATCCACCACTCTAACAGGCTATCGGTAATGAACAGAGCCTACATGTAGATGTTATATCCACCACTCTAATAGGCTATCGGTAATGAACAGAGCCTACATGTTGTAGATGTTTTATCCACCACTCTAACAGGCTATCAGTAATGAACAGAGCCTACATGTAGATGTTATATCCACCACTCTAACAGGCTATCGGTAATGAACAGAGCCTACATGTTGTAGATGTTTTATCCACCACTCTAACAGGCTATCAGTAATGAACAGAGCCTACATGTAGATGTTATATCCACCACTCTAACAGGCTATCAGTAATGAACAGAGCCTACATGTTGTAGATGTTATATCCACCACTCTAACAGGCTATCAGTAATGAACAGAGCCTACATGTAGATGTTATATCCACCACTCTAACAGGCTATCGGTAATGAACAGAGCCTACATGTTGTAGATGTTATATCCACCACTCTAACAGGCTATCGGTAATGAACAGAGCCTACATGTTGTAGATGTTTTATCCACCACTCTAACAGGCTATCGGTAATGAACAGAGCCTACATGTTGTAGATGTTTTATCCACCACTCTAACAGGCTATCGGTAATGAACAGAGCCTAGATGTTGTAGAACAAATTCTTATTTACAATGACGGCCTACCCCGGCTAAACCCGGACGACGCTGGGCCAATTGTGCACCACCCTATGGGACTCCCAATCATTGCCTGATGTGACACAGCCAGGATTTGAACCAGGGACTATAGTGATGCCTCTTGCACTGAGATGCAGTGCCTTAGACCGCTGTGTCTACGTGTGTGTGTTAACTAATTAACTGTACTAGAATGCTTAAAAGGCCGAACATTTTTTATATATTGGTAATAGGAATCTTTTTTTTGACAAGGAAAATATTGGATATCAGTATCGGCCAAAAATGTCATATCGGTGCATTGCTAATGTTAGATGTTGTACACATGGGGAAATGTGTAAATCAGAAGACAGTCTAGGACCAGGCTCATGTTCTTACAGCTTACAAAATGATAGTTTATGTCTGCATATGACCAACTATGAATGTATGTATGAGTAGGGGCACCGTAGTACAGTCGTGGCCAAAAGTTTTGAGAATGACACAAATATTAATTTTCACAAAGTCTGCTGCCTCAGTTTGAATGATGGCAATTTGCATATACTCCAGAATGTTATGAAGAGTGATCAGATGAATTGCAATTAATTGCAAAGTTCCTCTTTGCCCTGTAAATGAACTGAATCCCCCAAAAACATTTCCACTGCATTTCAGCCCTGCCACAAAAGGACCAGCTGACATCATGTCAGTGATTCTCTCGTTAATAAAGATGTGAGTGTTGAGGAGGACAAGGCTGGAGATCACTCTGTCATGTTGATTGAGTTTGAATAACAGACTGGAAGCTTCAAAAGGAGGGTGGTGCTTGGAATCATTGTTCTTCCTCTGTCATCCATGGCTACCTGCAAGGAAACACGTGCCGTCATCATTGCTTTTCACAAAAAGGGCTTCACAGGCAAGGATATTGCTGCCAGTAAGATTGCACCTAAATCAACAATTTATCGGATCATCAAGAACTTCAAGGAGAGCGGATCAATTGTTGTGAAGAAGGCTTCAGGGAGTCCAAGAAAGTCCAGCAAGCGCCATGCCCGTCTCCTAAAGTGAATTCAGCTACGGGATCGGGGCACCACCAGTATAGAGCTTGCTCAGGAATGGCAGCAGGCAGGTGTGAGTGCATCTGCACACACAGTGAGGCGAACACTTTTGGAGGATGGCCTGGTGTCAAGAAGGGCAGCAAAGAAGCCACTTCTCTCCAGGAAACATGGTGAGCGCTACCATCAGTCCTGTGTCATGCCAACAGAAAAGCATCCTGAGACCATTCATGTGTGGGGTTGCTTCTCAGTCAAAGGAGTGGGCTCACTCACAATTTTGCCTAAGAACAAAGCCATGAATAAAGAATGGTACCAACACATCCTCCGAGAGCAACTTCTCCCAACAATCCAGGAACAGTTTGGTGACGAACAATGCCTTTCCAGCATGATGGAGCACCTTGCCATAAGGCAAAGTGATAACTAAGTGGCTCGGGGAACAAAACATCAATATTTTAGGTCCATGGCCAGGGAACTTCCCAGACTTTAATCCACTTTGAGAAGTTGTGGTCAATCCTCAAGAGGCGGGTGGACAAACAAATACCCACAAATTCTGACAAACAAACTCCAAGCATTGATTATGCAAGAATGGGCTGCCATCAGTCAGGATGTGGCCCAGAAGTTAATTGACAGTATGCCAGGGCGGATTGCAGAGGTCTTGAAAAAGAAGGGTCAACACTGCAAATATTGACTCTTTGCATCAACTTCATGTATTTGTCAATAAAAGCCTTTGACACTTACGAAATACTTGTAATTATACTTCAGTATTCCATAGTAACATCTGGCAAAAATATCTTAACACACTGAAGCAGCAGACTTTGCGGAAATTAATATTTGTGTAATTCTCAAAACCTTTGGTCACGACTCTACATTCTCACATTTTCAAAGGTTTAGCCAGGCTAAAAACAACTAATATCTTTCCAGGAACAGTACTCTCAGTGGGTTCCATCTTTGAAGGTGACCATAATAACCTCCACTGCCCATAAACATAAAAAATCCTGCATAGAAAGCCCTGGATCCAGAAATACTTCTCTGCTTGAGGCCATCCCGTTTAGTTACACAGGCCTAACCCAGATTGTCTTTCAAAACAAGAGAACAAAGCTCAAAATGGAATCTCAATAATTCTATTCTTTGTCAATACAACGGCCTCAAATCAACTCTAAAATCGCCCAAAACAAAGACTAGCGTGTCTGTTCCCATGACAACCCTTTCAAACTCTGGACTCTTTGTGGAGTTTGAGGAGGTTGGGGGGATAGTATGAGTGCACTACTTGAATGACCTTTGGCCTGGAGGTTTATGAGGGCACTTCATCTGGGTTAATAACATCCTAATCCTACTGGTGCCCTAGTAACTGTGATTGAAGGATTTCTAAACAATGACCACCCCCTTCTCCCCCGCGCCCACCACACAACTCGTCACTTACCCCACAGACCAAGCGTGGTCTGGGTGAAGGCACGAAGCACAACAAGTAAACAGGGATCATTCTTTTAGTGATCAAATCTTATGTTATCATGATAGCCTCCACCTATCCAGGATGTGTGCTTACCCTGTTGTAGTAGTGTAGCTGTACTCTATGCCACTGACCATCACTGACCCCACTCAGGACAAAGGGTAATACGGTGGTTTTGGCTTCTCCTAGAGCGATGGAAACAGGACAAAGGAAACAGGAAAGAGTTTAATCGACACAGAATCCATTCCAACGGAGTTTGGCCCTTTTCATAGATACTTCCTCTCACTACTCTTTCTTTCTTTGAAGTCACAACCCTGAGCGTGTTACACCCAATGGCAGCCCTGCCACTTGGTTTGGTATAAAGCTGAGGGATGGGGCTGGGGAAGGTTTGGTATAAAGCTGAGGGATGGGGCTGGGGAAGGTTTGGTAGAAAGCTGATGGATGGGGCTGGGGAAGGTTTGGTAGAAAGCTGAGGGATAGGGCTCGGGAAGGTTTGGTATAAAGCTGAGGGATGGGGCTGGGGAAGGTTTGGTATAAAGCTGAGGGATGGGGAAGGGGAAGGTTTGGTATAAAGCTGAGGGATGGGAAAGGGGAAGGTTTGGTAGAAAGCTGAGGGGTGGGGCTGGGGAAGGTTTGGTAGAAAGCTGAGGGATGGGGAAGGGGAAGGTTCAGAAAAACACAAACCTTTGGACCTCTTGAGTTATTTTAATATCGGTGCTACTGATCCAGATCAGTGAACACTACTTTAGTTAGATAAACTGTCGGTTAATGATTGTTTACTAGGCTAATACCTCCATGGCAGTAATTCCCTGCCAAACTCAACACAACACAGTCCACTGGGTGAACTGCATGATCACTGTTTACCCTCAATTTTCTTGGCTCCATAAACTCTGACCCCTGCCCAGTTGGTCAGAACCTCCCTGTTAATGAGATTTAGTATTTCACAGAGAGGGGGATAGGAGAGAGAAGTGAAGTGAAGCAAAGGGAACAGAGTAAATGGAAGAGTCTGGCGGCCATCTCTTCTCTGCATCCTTTTACGACCTTACCTGCTGAGAAGGTGAGCTGGATTTGATCCTCGATGATCTCCAAGGCCATGAAGTCGTGCTTCTCGTTAAACCTTCCGTTGTAAAGCAGCAGGGCATTCCTCTCTCTGGTGGCAAACCTTCAGGCCATACAGGAGGTCAGACAGGAGGTCATACAGGAGGTCATACAGGAGCAAAGGTCACATTGATTGTACAGTACAGGCTTGGGGTAAAAAACATTTCAATTCCAGAAGTACAATGAAATTCTAACTCCAATTCCACATTTTTTCCAATACTTTCAATTAGGAAAATTTGGAATTGGATATTAATTTACTTTCTGAATTGACTGAAATTGAAATGGAATTGACCCTAACCCTGGTACAGTATATTATCAGCAGTATATTATCATTGATTGTATACTATATTATTACTTATTAAACAGTACAATATATTATATTATCATTGATTATACAGTACAGTACACTGAGTGTACAAAATATTAAGAACACCTTCCTAATATTGAGTTGCCCTCAGAACAGCCTCAATTCGTCAGGGCATGGACTCTACAAGGTGTCGAAAGAATTCCACAGGGATTCTGGCCCAAATTGACTCCAATGCTTCCCACAGTTGTGTCAAGTTGGCTGGATGTCCTTTGGGTGATGGACCATTCTTGATATACACGGGAAACTGTTGTGTGAAAAACAGTGCCTGGCACCTACTACCATACCCCGTTCAAAGGCACTTAAATATTTTGTATTGCCCATTCACCCTCTGAATGGCACACATACACAATCCGTGTCTCAATTGTCTCAAGGCTTAAACCTGTCTTGAGGTAATGAAAGAACGGGGGAGAGTGGGACACATTGAGAGACAAATTAACCTGGGAAATAACAGACAATGAGAGTGAAAAGGGAAAATTGAAAAAATAAACATACTGAACTAGAGACAATGAGAGGAGCAAAAGGAATTTGGAAAATTATGGAGGGAAGGAGGATTGGTGCGGACAGACATAGAACCAGAGCTAGTACTGGGAGCCATTCCGCTGTGTGTCATGAACCCTTTGGCACGTAGCGGGTACGGACACAAAGGTCAAAAGCCATATGGCACAGGGCAGCGTCACAGGAAACCATGATCAACAAAGCCAAACATCTAGAGTCCCCTGGCTCCACGCATCACTTCCTGTTTTTACCTTTGCCAGGGAACCTGAGCTGGACGTGAGGAAGAGATGTTTCACTACAGCCTTGATATATAAAATGTCACTCCAGGCAAGCTCTTAAACTTTTAAAGTATTTCAAATTAAAAATTAATACTATTTGAACCAATATCTGCACCTAACCACTGGATGAAGTGGCTTGTGCTTCTTTCGTGAAAACAGAACAGAAATGTCAAGGCTGATGTACCAGCCCTGTGTTTCAGCACTTCTGTGATTTGAAGTTCAGATGTGCCTATGCCTAAGCATGTCAAGTGAGTGAGACAACGAGAATGAGGCAATTTTTATTTGTGATTCCATTGATACAGCCATTACTGCTTATTACAAAGGGTTGTATGTACAGTACCAGTCAAAAGTTTGGACACACCTACTCATTCAAGGGTTTTTCTTTATTTTTCCTATTTTCTTACATTGTAGAATAATAGTGAAGACATCACAACTATGAACTAACACATATGGAATCATATAGTGACCAAAAAATTGTTAAACGAATCAAAATATACTTCAGCAATTTCAAAGTAGCCACTCTTTGCTTTGATGACAGCTCTGCACACTCTTGGCATTCTCTCAACCAGCTTCATGAGGAATGCTTTCCCAACAGTCTTGAAGGAGTTCCCACATATGATGAGCGCTTGTTGGCTGATTTTCCTTCACTCTGCAGTCCAACTTATCCCAAACCTTCTCAATTGGATTGAGGTCGGGTGGTTGTGGAGACCAGGTCATCTAATGCAGCACTCCCTCACTCTACTTCTTCGTCAAATAGCCCTTACACAGCCTGGAGGTGTGTTGGGTCATTGTCCTGTTGAAAAACAAATGATAGTCCCACTAAGCGCAAACCAGATGGGATGATGTATCGCTGCAGAATGCTGTGGTAGCCATCCTGGTTAAGTGTGCCTTGAATTCTAAATAAATCACTGACAGTGTCAGCAAAGCACCCCCACACCATCACACCTCCTCCTCCATGCTTCACAGTGGGAACCACATATGCGGAGATCATCCGTACACCTACTATGCATCTCACAGCGGTTGGATGAGACCAAAGGACAGATTTCCACCAGTCTAATGTCCATTGCTCGTGTTTCTTGGCACAAGCAAGTGTCTACTTGTTATTGGTGTACTTTAGTAGTGGTTTCTTTGCGGCAATTCGACCATGACGTCCTGATTCACGCAGTCTCCTCTGAACAGTTGATGTTGAGATGTGTCAGTTATTGAACTCTGTGATGCTGCAATTTTTGAGGCTGGTAATGCTAATGAACGTATCCTCTGCAGCAGAGGTAACTGTGGGTCTTCCTTTCCTAGGGCGGTCCTCATGAGAGCCAGTTTCATCATAACCTTTGATAGTTTTAGCGACTGCACCTGAAGAAACTTTCAAAGTTCTTGAAATTTTCCATTTTGACTGACCTTCATGTCTTTAAGTAATGGTGGACTATGGTTTATCTTTGTTTATTTGAGCTGTTCTTGCCATAATATGGACTTGGTCTTTTACCAAATAGGGCAATCTTCTGTATATCACCCCTACCTTGTTACAACACACCTGATTGGCTCAAACGCATTAAGAACTAAATAAATTCCACAAATTAACTTTTAACAAGGCACACCTGTTAATTGAAATGCATTCCAGGTGAAGCTCATGAAGCTGGTTGAGACAATGCCAGCCCAGCTGTCATCAAGGCAAGGGTAGTTATTTTGAATAATCTCAAATCTAAAATACATTTTGATTTGTTTAACACTTTTTTGTTTACTACATGATTCCATATGTGTCATTTCATAGTTTTGACGTCTTCACTATTATTCCGCAATGTAGAAAATAGTAAAAAATTTATAAAAACCCTTGAATGAGTAGATGTATCCAAAACGTACACATTATTATAGGGACATGTTATAAGACACATAGGTGTACTTACATGAAGGACACAGTGAAGTGAAACCTCTGCCGTAGCCCTCTGAAGGTGATGAAGGACTGGCCAGGGAAGCTGCGGGTGCTCATCTCACAATAGGGTTTCCGGTACTCCCCTGGGAGGCACTGGCACACAAATCCCCCCACCAGGAGATCCACACACCTGGCCCCATTCTTACACACCCCCGGGACGCAACGGCCAGAGCGGGAGTTCACCTCACAATGCTCACCTGTAGGAAGGGAAAAGGAAACGGGCGGCCCAGGTGAGCGGGAGTTCACCTCACAATGCTCACCTGTAGGAAGGGAAAAGGAAATGGGCGGCCCAGGTGAGCGGGAGTTCACCTCACAATGCTCACCTGTAGGAAGGGAAAAGGAAACGGGCGGCCCAGGTGAGCGGGGTTCACCTCACAATGCTCATCTGTAGGAAGGGAAAAGGAAACGGGCGGCCCAGGTGAGCGGGGATTCACCTCACAATGCTCACCTGTAGGAAGGGAAAAGGAAACGGGCAGCCCAGGTGAGCGGGGGTTCACCTCACAATGCTCATCTGTAGGAAGGGAAAAGGAAACGGGCGGCCCAGGTGAGCGGGGGTTCACCTCACAATGCTCACCTGTAGGAAGGGAAAAGGAAACGGGCGGCCCAGGTGGGCGGGGGTTCACCTCACAATGCTCATCTGTAGGAAGGGAAAAGGAAACGGCGGCCCAGGTGAGCGGGGGTTCACCTCACAATGCTCATCTGTTGGAAGGGAAAAGGAAACGGCGGCCCAGGTGAGCGGGTATAAAAAACTGCTGAATATAAAAAACGGAATACACATGTTCTCCTTTAAATCCTCCTTTCAGGCCTTTATATTGTGATGTGTCCTGGGCGAAGCCCCACAAATATATTTTGGGGAACAAGCTGAAATTAGTCAGGTTTTCAGCAGACACAAGTTCAACTCCATTACAACACAACCTACAAGCTAGTCTGAATGGACTCAGAAAGAGGGGGGTTGGGGTCCAACCCCCCTTCACAAGCATGTCAAAACACAGCAGATTGTAACCACCATGCTCTGTGACCCAGACTGACCCTCGGCTCTTTGCTGGAACCAAACGGCTTGTGGCATAATGACAACCAAACAATGGAGTGTCTTTGTCCAAGCAGCAGGCCACCTTGGTGGTCTGTAAGACACCTGTCATGACCCGTCAGCAACCCACACTGACACTGTCCTGCCTGGTTAACTAGACCTGAGATGTGTTTCGGAGGTGACACCATTCAAATGGATGCTGATGTCAGTAGTGATGACATCACTCTATTTTCCTTTCCCTAACAGCTTGGGGTGACCATTAAGGGGTCACGTACTGAGCTGAAAGATAGCTCCCAATAAAAAAAAACAGGAAAGGATCATTTACAGTATGGTAACAATGTATTACACGACAAGGCTTTTATATGGAAGCGATAGAGAACAGAGACAGGAAGACTACAGAGAAATGTGTGTGGAAAGTGAAGTGGGATTATGTCACCCTTTAAGGGTCATTGTATTACATATTATGAAAGAGAGCACCAAGGAGTCAAGAGATGATTTTCCCACAGGTCAAAAGGAACATTGTCAACCCACAAGGTCTTTGCATTCCAATGTGCCACTACCAGATCTATTTCCAGCTCCTAGTGTGGGGTGTTGTGTGCTGCAAATTACCCTGACAAGATCTGGATAAAAATAACACCGATGACTTACGGGGCACGGAATTCCAGCAGGTAATGACCCGACTGCAAGACAGATAATCTCTGGTTTGGAGGGAATTACAAGGGATCTTTTTCCCGAAAGTGTGAGAAACCTGAGGCCAACACTGTCAGGTCAACCATCATCAGCCACGTTATGACTTGAGACTACCTGGGGCTGGCCAAGAGTCTTCAAAGCATAGATGGCTAGGGTTTGATTAACAGGTAATAGCTTCTCCACAGAATCATGGTTTTGACTGTGGGCCATGTCTTTAATATAGGGGAATATTAAGCTCTATAGACAGAGGCTCTGTCAAAGCAGATGTGAGTTCTCGGTGGGGGTAGGCATGTTTCTATCTAAGTACTAATGACACAGAGACTAACCCTAACCCTAAACCAATGAGAGAAAGACTAACCCTAATCCTAATGCCAGAGAGACTAACCCTAACCATAATGACATAAGTAGTTGTTGTTATTGCATATCCTTAGATATACTGCAAAAATTGTCTGTTGAGACTGTTCTTTTTTAAATTATTCATTGTAATTCACTACAAAGCTGTATCATTCAACCTTAATAACAAAGATAATGACCCTAACCCTAATGACAGGGAGACTAACCTTAACCCTAATGACAGAGAGACTAACCCTAACACTAATGACAGAGAGACTAACCCTAACCCTAATTACAGAGAGACTAACCCTAACACTAATGACAGAGAGACTAACCCTAACCATAATGATAGAGAGACTAACCCTAACGACAGAGAGACTAACCCTAACACTAACGACAGAGAGACTAACCCTAACACTAATAACAGAGAGACTAACCATAACACTAACGACAGAGAGACTAACCCTAACCCTAACGACAGAGAGACTAACCCTAACACTAACGACAGAGAGACTAACCCTAACACTAATGACAGAGAGACTAACCCTAACGACAGAGAGACTAATCCTAACCCTAATGACAGAGAGACTAACCCTAACACTAATGACAGAGAGACTAACCCTAACCCTAACCCTAACGACAGAGAGACTAACCCTAACACTAATGACAGAGAGACTAACCCTAACCCTAATGACAGAGAGACTAACCCTAACACTAACGACACAGAGACTAATCCTAACCCTAACGACAGAGAGACTAACCCTAACCCTAACGACAGAGAGACTAACCCTAACCCTAACGACAGAGAGACTAACCCTAACACTAACGACAGAGAGACTAATCCTAACCCTAATGACAGAGAGACTAACCCTAACACTAACGACAGAGAGACTAACCCTAACACTAATGACAGAGAGACTAACCCTAACACTAACGACAGAGAGACTAATCCTAACCCTAATGACAGAGAGACTAACCCTAACACTAATGACAGAGAGACTAACCCTACACTAACGACAGAGAGAGAGACTAACCCTAACACTAATGACAGAGAGACTAACCATAACACTAACGACAGAGAGACTAACCCTAACCCTAACGACAGAGAGACTAACCCTAACACTAACGACAGAGAGACTAACCCTAACACTAACGACAGAGAGACTAACCCTAACACTAATGACAGAGAGACTAACCATAACACTAACGACAGAGAGACTAACCCTAACCCTAACGACAGAGAGACTAACCCTAACACTAACGACAGAGAGACTAACCCTAACACTAATGACAGAGAGAGACTAACCCTAAACCTAACAACAGAGAGACTAACCCTAACCCTAACGACAGAGAGACTAACCCTAACACTAATGACAGAGACTAACCCTAACCCTAATGACAGACAGACTAGCCCTAACCCTAACGACAGAGAGACTAACCCTAACCCTAACGACAGAGAGACTAACCCTAACACTAATGACAGAGAGACTAACCCTAACACTAACGACAGAGAGACTAACCCTAACACTAATGACAGAGAGACTAACCCTAACCCTAATGACAGACAGACTAGCCCTAACACTAATGACAGAGAGACTAACCCTAACACTAACGACAGAGAGACTAACCCTAACACTAACGACAGAGAGACTAACCCTAACACTAATGACAGAGACACTAACCCTAACACTAACGACAGAGAGACTAACCCTAACCCTAACGACAGAGAGACTAACCCTAACCCTAACGACAGAGACTAACCCTAACACTAATGACAGAGAGACTAACCCTAACACTAACGACAGAGAGACTAACCCTAACCCTAACGACAGAGACTAACCCTAACACTAATGACAGAGAGACTAACCCTAACACTAACGACAGAGAGACTAACCCTAACCCTAACGACAGAGACTAACCCTAACACTAATGACAGAGAGACTAACCCTAACACTAACGACAGAGAGACTAACCCTAACACTAATGACAGAGAGACTAACCCTAACACTAACGACAGAGAGACTAACCCTAACCCTAACGACAGAGAGACTAACCCTAACCCTAACGACAGAGAGACTAACCCTAACCCTAACACTAATGACAGAGAGACTAACCCTAACCCTAACACTAATGACAGAGAGACTAACCCTAACCCTAAACCTAACGACAGAGAGACTAACCCTAACACTAATGACAGAGAGACTAACCCTAACGACAGAGAGACTAACCCTAACACTAATGACAGAGAGACTAACCCTAACCCTAACACTAATGACAGAGAGACTAACCCTAACACTAACGACAGAGAGACTAACCCTAACCCTAACGACAGAGAGACTAACCCTAAACCTAACGACAGAGAGACTAACCCTAACCCTAACGACAGAGAGACTAACCCTAACCCTAACACTAATGACAGAGAGACTAACCCTAACACTAATGACAGAGAGACTAACCCTAACCCTAACGACAGAGAGACTAACCCTAACCCTAACACTAATGACAGAGAGACTAACCCTAACACTAACGACAGAGAGACTAACCCTAACACTAATGACAGAGAGACTAACCCTAAACCTAACGACAGAGAGACTAACCCTAACCCTAACGACAGAGAGACTAACCCTAACACTAACGACAGAGAGACTAACCCTAACCCTAACGACAGAGAGACTAACCCTAACACTAACGACAGAGAGACTAACCCTAACCCTAACGACAGAGAGACTAACCCTAACACTAACGACAGAGAGACTAACCCTAACCCTAACGACAGAGAGACTAACCCTAACCCTAACGACAGAGAGACTAACCCTAACCCTAATGACAGAGAGACTAATCCTAACGACAGAGAGACTAACCCTAACACTAACGACAGAGAGACTAATCCTAACGACAGAGAGACTAACCCTAACCCTAACGACAGAGAGACTAACCCTAACACTAACGACAGAGAGACTAACCCTAACCCTAACGACAGAGAGACTAACCCTAACCCTAATGACAGACAACCCTAACCCTAACGACAGAGAGACTAACCCTAACCCTAACGAGACTAACCCTAACCCTAACGACAGAGAGACTAACCCTAACACTAATGACAGAGAGACTAACCCTAACCCTAACGACAGAGAGACTAACCCTAACCCTAATGACAGAGAGACTAACCCTAACCCTAACACTAATGACAGAGAGACTAATCCTAACCCTAATGACAGAGAGACTAACCCTAACACTAATGACAGAGAGACTAACCCTAACCCTAACCCTAATGACAGAGAGATAGGAAAGAAAGTCAAAAGCAAAGTCAGAAGGTGAAAGGTGAAAGAAAGACTGACGTGAAAAAGAGCGGATCAAGAATGGGGTGAAAGAAAAAGAGTCAAGTAGGAAACCAAAAAGTGGATAACAACACTCACCGGTGAAGTTCTCCGGACACTCACAAGTGTACCCGCCTTCCCTGCTCCGGCACTTGCCGTTATTCTGGCAGGGACCCGAGTAGCACAGGTCAATCTCCGTCTCACAGTAGTCCCCCGTGAAACCTGCTGGGCATCGGCAGCGCAGCCCCGTCACCGGGTGGATAGGCCTGAACAGCACCGTATCCGAGGACACAAAGGGTGCCGAGCTGTCGAACCTCAGCACCGACACACACTTCATGTAGTTCTCACAGGGCTCGCGGAGGCAGATGTTATCGTCAAAGGGCAGCACATGCTGGCTGGATACCAGGGTGAGCAGAGTCCGGTTCAGATAAATCTGCTCCTGCAGGGCTTCTGAGGGGAAGAAAGGTCCAGAGGGGATGGTGCCCCCGGGTCCGCCAGGAGGGCGCAGGGCGGAGAAGGTGACGTTGAGGATTCTCCCCTGGACGTGTGTGTCCTTCTGGATGTTGAAGACGAAGACGCCATCAGGGCGGGTGGACAGGACCGCTGCCACGCCCTCCATGAAGAGGGCGAGCAGCGGGGACAAGAAGCGCTCTTGGGACATGTTCTCAAGGCGCACCGTTATGCTGTTGGTCAGCATGTCGTCGGTGATAATGGTGACACGCAGGGTGCAGAGGGCCGTGACACGGTGGACACCGTCTGGAATCAGAGACAACCAGGATCAACCAGGGTCATAGAATAACACTTTAAAGATACATTAAAGACACAAAGGTCATGTCAGTCAACATTTGAAAACATACCCCATTAACCTAATTGCAAACAAAGCACTGCTTTTCACCTCTGCTGGCTTGTTCCACTTTAACGTAATGCCTTTTGGTTTGAAGAATGGTCCAGTAACTTTTCAACTTTATCACCACAATAAAGCAAGAATCTTCAACAATGATCACTGGAGAAAGATTCCTACTGACTGTGTCAACTTTTTCATCCAGTGTCAAATCCAAGGTAAAACTCCAACCTGTGAACATTAGCGCAGACAGTGTTTCCTCCATTTAAACTGAAAGAGTTTGGGGATTTGGGATATAGGCTAGCAAAGTAGGTAGAAGCACATTCAAGTTCACTGTTGCAACACTAACAATACACTGCATGAATAAATGACATGGTGTAGTGTTCCTTGTCAGTATCTGACAGACACAATGTCCAATATACCATAGCCCTACACCATAGCCCTACACTATAGCCCTACACTATAGCCCTACACCATAGCCCTACACTATAGCCCTACACCATAGCCCTACACCATAGCCCTACACCATAGCCCTACACTATAGCCCTACACTATAGCCCTACACCATAGCCCTACACCATAGCCCTACACCATAGCCCTACACCATAGCCCTACACCATAGCCCTACACCATAGCCCTACACTATAGCCCTACACCATAGCCCTACACTATAGCCCTACACCATAGCCCTACACTATAGCCCTACACTATAGCCCTACACCAACGCCCTACACTATAGCCCTACACTATAGCCCTAAACCATTGCCCTACACTATAGCCCTACACTATAGGCCTACACCATAGCCCTACACTATAGCCCTACACCATAGCCCTACACTAAAGTCCTACACCATAGCCCTACACTATAGCCCTACACCATAGCCCTACACCATAGCCCTACACTATAGCCCTACACCATAGCCCTACACTATAGCCCTACACCATAGCCCTACACCATAGCCCTACACTATAGCCCTACACTATAGCCCTACACTATAGCCCTACACCATAGCCCTACACTTTAGCCCTACACTATAGCCCTACACCATAGCCCTACACTATAGCCCTACACCATAGCCCTACACTATAGCCCTACACTATAGCCCTAAACCATTGCCCTACAATATAGCCCTACACTATAGCCCTACACCATAGCCCTACACTATAGCCCTACACCATAGCCCTACACTATAGCCCTACACTATAGCCCTACACCAACACCCTACACCAACGCCCTACACCAACGCCCTACACCATAGCCCTAAACCATTACCCTACACCAACGCCCTACACCAACGCCCTACACCAACACCCTACACCATAGCCCTAAACCATCGCCCTACACCATCACCCTACACCAACGCCCTACACCAACGCCCTATAGTGAGAGATGAAGGACTATGCCTAAAACCAGTGGGTTGAATAGGGTCAAGGGAATTATTTCCAGATTGTTAAGGCTTTGTTTGGCGTGCTCTCTACCCTGATGGTTCTTCACAGTACCCCTCTACCATGTGAACGCAGAGTGGTATAATTACCAAACAAAGAGGACAAGGTTTCGACTCTTGTTACACTGTCCTCTCACATACTGTCAACTCAGCCAGACACGCAAGGGTAGACACAACAAAAGCCCCCCCCAACACACACACACACACACACGAAAGATCCCCAGTAGCAGCTGGTCATACAAAGACATATGGTGCCAAGACACACAAAGGTTTGTAGACAAAAGAGAGATTTTCTGTACTTGTACCACATAATTACAAGGAACATGTATTTGTGTATATTAAGTATCTACAATTTGGGAAACTCTACCTCAGTCCAAATCAATGCTTGTCCCTACCCCACTCAGATACCGTTTACTTTACCTCAGGAGCCAATGACTGCATTTCCATTTCGTCTTTCAAAACCCACTTAACAAGATTAGAACAAAAGCAATCTGAATATTTGCCTAAAGAACATATTTCAAGGCTTTTATTTGTGTTGTATCATGCAATACAATGTAAAAGCTTTACGTTTGAGGTAAACTTTAAATAGGCGTACCAAGCCCATCCTGGTAAATAATCTTGAGCTATAAAATGCTGGGATCACAATAGAAAATTGAAGGCACTCTGACTGAAGACAAACAGGGTGATACACAACCAACAACTTGCTAAAGGCAAGGCACTGTACATTTGGTAAGATGTCTGCACCCTGTTCCCTGCATTAGCATTTATTATAATTAACCCAGTCCCACACACATCTCACCTTAACCCAGTCCCATTTCAAAGGCCTTAATATCTGCGTTTGATAACTGTACCAATTGGCTTTTGTCATCATCTCGTTTGAAGTAATGGTCTCGTTATCTAGGAGATATGCTGATGCTTGCATGCCCAGGCAAACAGGACACCCTGGTGTGTGCCTGTCAGACACTGAGATACCCGCCACTAGAATTGGCACACAAGCCAAAGAGGTGCTCTTTATCTAATGGGTGCCAAGCAGACCGCTCTCTGAATTCATGACTGGGTTGTAATTGTGTTAGACTGGGATTTTAATGCACTATTCATTACCAGGGTCTGTACCACCACGCTACTGCCTACTAATTCATTGTTGCTGATCAGACTATTCCATTTAATTTAAAACGAAAAAACATTTAGATTTTTTAAAGTAGTTCATTTGTTTGCTGGTGGTATGTGCAACCTTGTCATCCCCTACTTTCGCTTGAATGGACCTTGTGTTTTTAAACTGAAGTAACAAGTTGTCTGGCAAATGCTGCCTCTTCAATTTACTCCATATTTCTTCTGTTTGTACAAGTCTTCTCATTTTACAATGCAAAGATATGCTGTTCAGCAATAGTTCATCATTTATTAATAGTTTAGAACCACCCAGAGGTGGCAATCGCCAAATCCTATGTTTATGTAACCAATTTTGTCTAACAACTTAAGGTGAATTGTGTGTGGGACTGGGAGACTACTAGCTATGCATTATGGACAGGGGAGTGACAGATGGGAGTTCAGCAAGCAGTGGGACACAGATGGATCAAATGTCAACATTAGCCATTAGCTCTTCCCTGCCCAGACACCCTCCCTCCTCCCAATAGGGTTGATTATTCCTTGACAAAACACACTCCCTCCTCCCAATAGGGTTGGTTATTCCTTGACAATACACCCTCCCTCCTCCCAATAGGGTTGGTTATTCCTTGACAAAACACCCTCCCTCCTCCCAATAGGGTTGGTTATTCCTTGACAAAACACACTCCCTCCTCCCAATAGGGTTGGTTATTCCTTGACAAAACACCCTCCCTCCTCCCAATAGGGTTGGTTATTCCTTGACAAAACACCCTCCCTCCTCCCAATAGGGTTGGTTATTCCTTGACAAAACACCCTCCCTCCTCCCAATAGGGTTGGTTATTCATTGACAAGACACCCTCCCCCTCCCAATAGGGTTGGTTATTCCTTGACAAAACACCCTCCCTCCTCCCAATAGGGTTGGTTATTCCTTGACAAGACACCCTCCCTCCTCCCAATAGGGTTGGTTATTTCTAGACAAGACACCCTCGCCCCTCCCAATAGGGTTGGTTATTCCTTCCCTCCTCCCAATAGGGTTGGTTATTCCTTCCCTCCTCCCAATAGGGTTGCTTATTCCTTCCCTCCTCCCAATAGGGTTGGTTATTCCTTCCCTCCTCCCAATAGGGTTGGTTATTCCTTCCCTCCTCCCAATAGGGTTGGTTATTCCTTCCCTCCTCCCAATAGGGTTGGTTATTCCTTCCCTCCTCCCAATAGGGTTGGTTATTCCTTCCCTCCTCCCAATAGGGTTGGTTATTCCTTCCCTCCTCCCAATAGGGTTGGTTATTCCTTCCCTCCTCCCAATAGGGTTGGTTATTCCTTCCCACCTCCCAATAGGGTTGGTTATTCCTTCCCTCCTCCCAATAGGGTTGGTTATTCCTTCCCTCCTCCCAATAGGGTTGGTTATTCCTTCCCTCCTCCCAATAGGGTTGGTTATTCCTTCCCTCCTCCCAATAGGGTTGGTTATTCCTTCCCTCCTCCCAATAGGGTTGGTTATTCCTTCCCTCCTCCCAATAGGGTTGGTTATTCCTTCCCTCCTCCCAATAGGGTTGGTTATTCCTTCCCAATAGGGTTCCTCCCAATAGGGTTGGTTATTCTTCCCTCCTCCCAATAGGGTTGGTTATTCCTTCCCTCCTCCCAATAGGGTTGGTTATTCCTTCCCTCCTCCCAATAGGGTTGGTTATTCCTTCCCTCCTCCCAATAGGGTTATTCTATGTGAACATGGAACAAAAAACGTCTATCGGATTCAGTATTTTCCAGGAATTTAGCACAAAGAAATGTCCTTTGGAGGAAGATGTTTCTGTTTCTCACAGAATGACCCTACTGAGACAAACAACTACTTTTATCTATGCTCTTTCAAGACCTAACCTACCTTTTCTTTCCAATGACAAACACCCGACCCAACATAGAATTTGATTCACCACCTCAAACACAAATCGATAAAGCTTAAATGGCATAGTGATGCTTTACATCTTTGGATTTACTGGACATTATACTTGTTTTTTTGCCATCAATGCTGTCTTTACAACATATTTTTGGTAAATAACAAAAACAACAAACTGAGCATTTTGGCATGTTTTATTTCAGGGTCTAAAAACTAAATTAAGAAACAATCAACTCCACTACGCCCCATCACAGGCATAGGCATTGCAATTAGGCAGACAAGGAGTGCTCTTAATCGTCCGTGACCTCTGTTAGCAATGTGAGGAAGAATAGGGTCACTGTTATAGCCAGGCAGAGCACTGTTATACCAAAATAACCAGCAACTGCACTGAGGGGCTAACTATTTCATTACTCCTGGGAGGTTTGAGGTTAGCTACTTCGTTTAGCTTTTAAATGTGGTCTGTCTTATTACATCAACTGGTCGTGCAGACAAGTACGGTTGATGTAAATAATATGGCTTAGGTTGAAGCAATGTTGAAAGTAAGAGTTTAAGATGAGAAGCTTTAAAGTTGAAATGACATAAACAAAGACGGAGAGACTTTTCTAAACGAATGTCCCTGTGAATGTTCAAGTCCTCTCAGTTGGAATGTAACCCGTATGAGTACACTGATCCATCTCATTATCCACCATTGAATCCACAGGTTTGAAAATACCGTACAATATCATTTGGGTGGATGTAGGCTAACGCTGAGAAATCAAAACATTTCTTTCAGCTCAACAGATTGTCAAAGGCAATGTCACACTGTGTGAATTCACTTAACAGTTGACTGGATTGGATCCTTCTGCGTCTCAATTGTAACTAATGAAATTACATCCCTTCACTTTCAATCATTAACAGGGTCTATGATCCACAAATCCAGGATTCTCCCATTGCGGCTTCGTCAATTGCTCTTTTTGTAGAAAGATTATAGTTTGTCTCCTAGATCAGTAGCACAACATACAAGATGTTCTACCTCCACAAAAAAAGCCTTGGCAACAGCATTGCTGGTGGCTGACCCAAATAATGCATTGGTGCTTGGTGCTGGGCCAGTGGCCAGCCATCGCACAAAGAGCCCTGGGAAAGACAACAGTCAGAGTGCCAATCTGCCTCCCCAAGTGCACACTTTGAGCGTGGAGCAGTACCCAAACATGAGTCTTTCCCAGCCCGTCATAGAGAAATTTGATGACATTTCTTCAGTAGCACATGGTGGAGAAAAGTAATGACACCTTACTTGAATCCATGTCAAATAGCTTTGTTATACTTTACACAGAACAAACTAAATCTAGGGATTGCAGGAGATGCTTCAGAAATGTTGACACACACCTAGAAAATCATTAAAGAATCCAGCCACCCAAGTCATAGACTGTTCTCTTTGCTTCCACATGGCAAGTGGTACTGGTGCATAAAATCTGACACCAACAGGCTTCTGAACAGCTCCTATAACCAAGTGATAAGACTGCTAAACAGCTACAGCTGTCTTTATGCACATTCATTCACTGCCTCCACATACATTTCTACTGACTCCACACACATTTATACTGACTCCACACACATTTATACGGACTCCACACACATTTATACACTCCACACACATTTATACTGACTCCACACACATTTATACGGACTCCACACACATTTATACAGACTCCACACACATTTATACTGACTCCACACACATTTATACTGACTCCACACACATTTATACGGACTCCACACACATTCATTCACTGCCTCCACACACATTTCTACTGACTCCACACACATTTATACTGACTCCACACACATTTCTACTGCCTCCACACACATTTATACAGACTCCACACACATTTATACTGACTCCACATACATTTCTACTGACTCCACACACATTTCTACTGCCTCCACACACATTTATACGGACTCCACACACATTTCTACTGACTCCACATACATTTATACTGACTCCACACACATTTATACGGACTCCACACACATTTATACTGACTCCACATACATTTATACTGACTCCACACACATTTATACTGACTCCACACACATTTATACTGACTCCACACACATTTATACGGACTCCACACACATTTATACTGACTCCACATACATTTCTACTGACTCCACACACATTTCTACTGCCTCCACATACATTTATACTGACTCCACACACATTTCTACTGACTCCACACACATTTCTACTGACTCCACACACATTTATACTGACTCCACACACATTTATACTGACTCCACACACATTTATACTGACTCCACACACATTTATACTGACTCCACATACATTTCTACTGACTCCACACACATTTCTACTGACTCCACACACATTTCTACTGACTCCACACACATTTCTACTGACTCCACACACATTTATACTGACTCCACACACATTTCTACTGACTCCACACACATTTCTACTGACTCCACACACATTTCTACTGACTCCACACACATTTCTACTGACTCCACACACATTTCTACTGACTCCACACACATTTCTACTGACTCCACACACATTTCTACTGACTCCACACACATTTCTACTGACTCCACACACATTTCTACTGACTCCACACACATTTTCTACTGACTCCACACACATTTATACTGACTCCACACACATTTCTACTGACTCCACATACATTTATACTGACTCCACACACATTTCTACTGACTCCACACACATTTATACTGACTCCACACACATTTCTACTGCCTCCACACACATTTATACAGACTCCACACACATTTATACTGACTCCACATACATTTCTACTGACTCCACACACATTTCTACTGCCTCCACACACATTTATACTGACTCCACATTTCTACATTTCTACTGACTCCACACATTTATACTGACTCCACACACATTTATACTGACTCCACACACATTTATACTGACTCCACACACATTTATACGGACTCATTTTTATACTGACTCCACATACATTTCTACTGACTCCACACACATTTCTACTGCCTCCACATACATTTCTACTGACTCCACACACATTTCTACTGACTCCACACACATTTCTACTGACTCCACACACATTTATACTGACTCCACACACTGACTCCACACACATTTATACTGACTCCACACACATTTATACTGACTCCACACACATTTATACTGACTCCACACATTTCTACTGACTCCACACACATTTCTACTGACTCCACACACATTTCTACTGACTCCACACACATTTCTACTGACTCCACACACATTTATACTGACTCCACACACATTTCTACTGACTCCACACACATTTCTACTGACTCCACACACATTTCTACTGACTCCACACACATTTCTACTGACTCCACACACATTTATACTGACTCCACACACATTTCTACTGACTCCACACACATTTCTACTGACTCCACACACATTTCTACTGACTCCACACACATTTACATTTCTACTGACTCCACACACATTTCGGACTCCACATTTATACTGACTCCACACACATTTATACTGCCTCCACACACATTTCTACGGACTCCACACACATTTCTACGGACTCCACACACATTTCTACTGACTCCACACACATTTCTACTGACTCCACACACATTTATACGGACTCCACACACATTTATACGGACTCCACACACATTTCTACTGACTCCACACACATTTCTACTGACTCCACATACATTTCTACTGACTCCACACACATTTCTACTGACTCCACACACATTTATACTGACTCCACACACATTTATACTGACTCCACATACATTTATACTGACTCCACACACATTTATACTGACTCTGCACACATTTATACGGACTCCACACACATTTCTACTGACTCCACACACATTTCTACTGACTCCACATACATTTCTACTGACTCCACACACATTTCTACTGACTCCACACACATTTATACCGACTCCACACACATTTATACTGACTCCACATACATTTATACTGACTCTGCACACATTTATACTGACTCCACATACATTTATACTGACTCCACACACATTTATACTGACTCTGCACACATTTATACTGACTCCACACACATTTATACTGACTCCACATACATGTATACTGACTCTGCACACATTTATACTGACTCTGCACACACCCAGTCACATACAATCATCATATACGCTGCTGCTACTCTGTTTATCATATATCCTGATGCATAGTCACCTTACTCCTATACATATCTACCTCTATAACTCCAGTATCCCTGTCACCTTACTCCTATACATATCTACCTCCATCACTCCAGTATCCCTGTCACCTTACTCCTATACATATCTACCTCTATAACTCCAGTATCCCTGTCACCTTACTCCTATACATATCTACCTCCATCACTCCAGTATCCCTGTCACCTTACTCCTATACATATCTACCTCCATCACTCCAGTATCCCTACACATTGTAAACATGGTATTAAAACTGACCCTGTATATAGTATGCATGCTTACGTCTCGTGTGCTTCTTATTTCTTCTTGTTTTATTTATTGTGTTTTTGTTCTACCTTAAGTCATTTTTAGTACTGCATTGTTATTAATTACTGCATTGTTGGGTTTAGAGCTTTGAAGAAAGGCATTTCACCGTACTTTGCACGTGACATTAAAACATAATGTAGTACAGTGAAAAGAAGCTTGTGCACACTGAGCTTGCACGTTCTTATTTTGTGCTAACCTTTCGGCCGCATGGCCTTCATCACAGCTCTAACACGCATTTATCCATTTCCTGGAAACAAAACTATCAGCTTTGATTGAAGATGACTAACTTAGGAGTAGGTCTATTCATTTGTCTGACATGCGACTGGAAGTTACTCTATTACTTTCCCTTACACGCGTTTGGGCCGCATTCTACTGCCACAATACAGACATTACACGGTCATACCCGCCCCAACACAACCCCAGAGGAATGCCATCAAAGCTGAGTGAGGCACCGCCAGGTTAATTCATGAAGCCTGTAGCAGTAAACGTGTCCATGTTGTGCCATAAAGCTCATGATAAGGATCTTATAGGCACTCAGGAATGGATGAGGCTCACAATAGAAGTCGGTCAGTTCAATTCGACTGCTTTTTAGTCAGACCTGAGACAAAAGAGGGGGAGAAGAAGGGTGATGGGGAAAGAAAGGAGTGGAAAATGTTTTTTTTTTTTTTAAAGAGAAGGTTACATGTGTAACTCTGTGTTGTTGTTTGTGTCGCACTTGGCCAGGTCGCAGTTGTAAATGAGAACATGTTCTCAACTAGCCTACCTGGTTAAATAAAGGTGAAATTACAAATAAAAAAACATGTTAAAGGGAGAGAGGGAAAAGAGAGTGCTGGGGGGAGATAGAACACAGAGAGGAGAGAAAGTGGAGTGGAGGGAGGGGAAGGGACTGAGCACTCACATAGCGCTCCAAAGCTTGTCCCCATTCATCCGACTCTGGCTCTAAACAACATCGGTGGGGAACATTGAGGCTTTGATCATGGCAAAGGTATAAAACACCAGGAGAGAATAGCATGGGGTGGTCCTCAACTGACCATGATATTTTAGTTTATGGGCGTGTCTATTCAACAGTGCCATAAGGAGATGCTACTGCAGACAGGGAGCTGGGTGAATAAAAACACTCAGCCTAAATGGAAGTAAAGTGGATAATGACCAGATATAGAAAACAGATGTGTGTGGCTACTAATGGCTACTAATTAGCATTGTTTTAATAGTATAGCCTAGATCTACAGTACTTATGACGGTGACATTTTGGGGGAATTTAAAGTGCAAATAGACATATGGGATTTCAAATTTGCATCAATGAGAAAGGATTTCAAATTTGGAACGGATTTCAGTGCACTCCTCCACTTTCAGTGGAACCCTGCCAAATGTCAAGAATCCAGACATATTGCTACAAATGACTAGGTTTGTATGTACACTGTATAACTTGCCAGCTACTGTAGGTGTTCAACACATAAATCACTACACTGTCGTTCTAATAGTGATAGCCGACGTATGGTTATGTATGGTTATGACAAATGACCATAAATGGAATAGAATGCTTGGGGATTTCCACAACTGAAAACGCTGAGAGGTGAGTGGGTGTTAACTGTGTCGGCATTCTATTTTCTCTGGTCTATATCTGAGGTGAAATAACAGCATTCATTAACTCTGGAATGTCAGAAATGCAATTGTTAAACAGATTGTCTTCAAAATGTTCAATCAAAATGTTCTGTAATAAACCATTGTTTCCCACAACTGTGTTTGAGGAATTCAGAGGTTAGATAGAGCTTAACACTAGCAGTGGCTGATGCCCTATTGGCCCCTGTTGGCCCCAATGTATTTGTGTAATCTCAGAGAAAATACCATCACAGAACTCATGCTTTCTGTCTCAGATTTCAACAATTCCTTTTGTATCCCGCAGCAACCCTTTATTCCATTTGAAAATAAAGCTCCTCTCTGGTGAGTGGGTAGCTGAGGAAAAGGGGAACAATATGTGCAACTCAAATAAAAAAAGCAACCAATGACTTAACACTGAACAAATATAATTTCCCAACAAACTCTGAATCAATGGTGTCAATAAATTGCAGCTTCATGATGAACAGTGAAACAAAACGCAGAATGCTTATTTAGCACAGAAACTAAACAGTTAGCAGTTAACTGGAAAGGCAACCAACTCAAAATACAAAAAAGAACAGCCAACCTAGAATCAATGCTGTTCAGCATCTCACACAAAAAAAAGTGGAACTTTTGCTTAGAAGCCCAGTGTGAATTAGCTTATACGATCAAATGTGAGCTAGTTCGATGAAATCCCTGTTTTGACAGGCCCACTGTCTGATCCTTGTCTGACAGCCCCAGACATGAAGAGAAAAAGCTAATCCCTTCTTTCAGTTGTTTTGTCTTTCCTCCGAGTCGCTGTCCCACAAACAGCTTTGTGTGAGCGTGACAGAAATCTGCATGGGAACAATAGCTCCCCAATGCCCTGCTTCTAATGGGCCCGAGAGGTCCCCCTCTCTGTAACTCCCAAAAAAGGGACCCGTTCTAGAACCCCCACCCCTCCCCAATAATGTCCCAAGGAGCCAGAATGCTTCCGGTTGCTATGGTGACACCCCACAAATTGCCAAAGCCTCTCAGCCTCTGAATTACCCCCTCTTTGCCCCTTTCTCCAGGGCTGAACCACTTTGGGTGTAGAGGGAGATAGAAACCTCCCCCACAGTTTCTTTAGGAGAGACGGCCAGGTTAACATTACTTGAACTGAGGGAGGTAGCCGAAAGAATCGAAAGTGGGCCATTAACAAAAAAAGGTTGTCTTATAAGATGTTAAGCCATAGAAAATGTCATACACATGGGGTGAATCACATCCTAAAGTTAGAGTCCAACCCCAAGTAAGGACAAAAAAATGTCCCAAAACATCAGTGCTGTGTGTAGTAAACAAATTAAACAGTTGCCAACTTGACAGCCTAATTTATTTTGAATTGTACCTTTATTTAACTAGGCAAGTCAGTTAAGAACAAATTCTTAATGACAGCCTAGGAACAGTGGGTTAACTGCCTTGTTCAGGGGCAGAACAACAGATGTTTTACCTTGTCAGCTCGGGGATTTGATCTTGCAACCTTTTGGTTACTAGTCCAACACTCTAACCACTAGGTTACCTGCCGCCCCAAGCCCCTATTCCTGTTATCCAAAAAGTATGCCAGCAAGCATACCAACATGGGCTACTGGGATTCATTCTACCATTAAAGGATCTGACTGAAAAGTCACTGACAATTGGCACGCTGAAGTCAACATGAGGTGTTGGGGATAGCGGGATAGCTCAAGACATGGACTACTGAATGACATCAGTTGAAGAGTCCAACCCCATCGTCACACATCCTATGGAAAAATCTCAATTGCATTTCCTTGATTCCTCACGTCCTCTCTCCTCGCCTCTTTCTCAAAACCCATTGGATGAGAAAGTCAGAAGTCCCTCCCCGCTGACCATCTCATCCAATAGATTTTGAGAAGGAGGTGAGGAGAAGACGTGAAGAATCGAGGAAATGCAATTCAGATTCTCCCCTAATCACCATCCGTCAGGACTTGAAGCACTTTAAGTCACGATGATGTCATCATTCCTATGTGCTTAGTCTAGTATCCACGGAAATTAAGTGCCAAGCTGAGAGGAGTGTGTGCTGCTATCCAGTAGTACCATTCACTCCAACGAAAGTGTCAGACTTTGATCAAACTTGCTCAAATAAGGTCGGCCTTATTCCCAGGGAATGGGAATGCATTTAAGAAAACTTGGGAAAATCCTGAATTGTAAAGGTCGAGTGATCTGAGGAAATTTAGTGGGCTTAGCGAAAGCTTTGGAGGATTATCATGAAAGTTTTTCTGGTTTGGGAAGTGACACATCGGCCCCTTACATCGGCCCTCACCTTTCATCAACTACAATTCCTCCAACCCGAAACAGCTTTCAAGTTGAACATTGAGATCAAATGCACATTAGAGGAAACAGCGCCACTGTTCATCCCAGCACATTCATTGCTTTTGTTTTGTTGTTGAAACAGAGTAGACAATCATTTGTGCCAGGTGTGATATCCCTCCTAAATAGCTCGGGCTAATGTTCCTATCGACTCAGTAAGGCCAGCAGGCTTTATAAAAAAAACTTTTTATTGGTATGTAACTGTTATGAAAGTTGTATTGTCAATTTTGTTTTATATTTAAACGCCACTTTAAAAGTGTACATGACACTGCAACAAAATTTCCCCATGGGGATAATAAAGTCAGTAAGTAAGTAAGTAAGAGTAGAGGAGCCTCTGGCAGAGTGGGAGGAGCCTCTGACAGAGTAAGAGGAGCCTTTGGCAGAGTGGGAGGAGCCTTTGGAAGAGTGGGAGGAGCCTTTGACATTGTGGGAAAAATAATTGCATTACAAATTCTGTTGTTCTATCTCGTGTGCAATGATGTCCGAGGGAAGAAAACAGTCCTTAATGTAAAATCTCAAATGGATGTTTAACCTTTATTTAACCAGGCAAGTCAGTTAAGAACAAATTCTTATTTACAACGACAGCCTACGCCGGCCAAACCCTAATCCGGACGACGCTGGGCCAATTGTGCACAGCCCTATGGGACTCCCAATCACGGCCAGATTGTGATACAACCTGGAATCAAACCAGAGTCTGAAGTGACGCCTCTACCTCTGAGATGCAATGCTTTAGACCGCTGCGCAACTAGGGAGTGACAGTTTCACCAACATCTTTAAAATGAAATAGCCTAGCCTAAATAATGTCTAAATAATGTCTATTTCATTTCATAAAGGTGTTAAATAAAATATATCCTTCAATTCAACAAACATGAATAAATCAACTCTAGAACTAAATTAGGTTGAAACAGTGTGGTCAATCCAACACCCCACACTACACTCATAAAAGGACAGAAAAGTTCAATAACATCAAGTTCTCTTAAATCATGAACTCTGACTCCCCATGGGAATGATAGGTCAGATGATAGAGAATTCCCTCCTGACTCTCTCCCCACATACTTAACAGAGCAGGGCATTTTGAGACAAACAAAGTTAAGTAAGCATGAGTGGAAAATATGTACCTGCATGTTTTGGCATACAGGTAGTTGGATTGAGTGGTCCATTCAATTTCAAGTATCTTTTTTGGGTAACTACAGTTGAAGTCGGAAGTTTACATACACCTTAGCCAAATACATTTAAACTCAGTTTCTCACAATTCCTGACATTTAATCCTAGTAAAAATTCCCTGTCTTAGGCCAGTTAGGATCACCACTTTATTTTAAGAATGTGAAATGTCAGAATAATAGTAGAGAGAATTATTTATTTCAGCACATTCCCAGTGGGTCAGATGTTTACATACACTAAATTAGTATTTAGTAGCATTGCCTTTAAATTGTTTAACTTGGGTCAAACGTTTTGGGGAGCCTACCACAAGCTTCCCACAATAAGCTGGATGAATTTTGGCCCATTCCTCCTGACAGAGCTGGTGTAACTGAGTCAGGTTTGTAGGCCTCCTAGCTTTGGCAGTATGTTTGGGGTCATTGTCCATTTGGAAGACCCATTTGCGACCAGGCTCCTGACTGATGTCTTGAGATGCTGCTTCAATATATCCACATAATTTCTTTCCTCATGATGCCATCTATTTTGTGAAGTGCACCAGTCCCTCCTGCAGCAAAGCAACCCCACAACATGATGCTGCCATCCCTGTGCTTCACGGTTGGGATGGTGTTCTTCGGCTTGCAAGCCTCCCCTGTTTTCCTCCAAACATAACGATGGTCATTATGGCCAAACAGTTATATTTTTGTTTCATCAGACCAGGGGACATTTCTCCAAAAGGTACGATCTTTGTCCCCATGTGCAGTTGTAAACCGTAGTCTGGCTTTTTTATGGAGGTTTTGGAGCAGTGGCTTCTTCCTTGCTGAGTGGCCTTTCAGGTTATGTCGATATAGGACTCGTTTTACTGTGGATATATATACCTTTGTACCTGTTTCCGCCAGCATCTTCACAAGGTCCTTTGCTGTTGTTCTGGGATTGATTTGCACTTTTCGCACCAAAGTACATTCATCTCTAGGAGACAGAACGTGTCTCCTTCCTGAGCGGTATGACAGCTGCGTGGTCTCAGGGTGTTTATACTTGCGTACGATTGTTTGAACAGATGAACGTGGTACCTTCAAGCGTTTGGAAAATTGCTCCCAAGGATGAACCATACTTGTGGAGGTCTACAATTAATTTTCTGAGGTCTTGGCTGATTTCTTTTGACTTTCCCATGATGTTAAGCAAAGAGGCCCTGAGTTTGAAGGTAGGCCTTGAAATACATCCACAGGTACACCTCCAATTGACTCAAATTATGTAAATTAGTCTATCAGAAGCTTCTGAAGCCATGACATAATTTTCTGGAATTTTCCAAGCTGTTTAAAGGCACAGTCAACTTAGTGTATGTAAACTTCTGACCCACTGGAATTGTGATACAGTGAATTATAAGTGAAATAATCTGTCTGTAAACAATTGTTGGAAAAATGACTTGTGCCAAGCACAAAGTAGATGTCCTAACTGATTTGCCAAAACTATAGTTTGTTCACAAGAAATGTGTGGAGTTGTTGAAAAACAAGTTTTAATGACTCCAACCTAAGTGTATGAAAACTTCTGACTTCAACTCTATGTACAGTGCTTGAATTGGATTGAAATAGGTACCAGCACTGTTTATATTAAGGTGCAGGAACACTATTTATTTACCTTTATTTAACTAGGCAAGTCAGTTAAGAACAAATTCTTATTTACAATGACGGCCTACCTCGGCCAAACCCTAACCCAGATGACACTGGTCCAATTGTGCACTGCCCTTTGGGACTCCCAATCACAGCCGGTTGTGATGCAGCCAGGACTGAACCAGGGTCTGTAGTGATGCCTCTAGTACTGAGATGCAGTGCCTTAGACAGCTGCGCTACTCGGGAACTCTATAATAACTTTAAGCCAATATTTTCTGAGAGGTGCAGGAACTGAAGCAGTAGAACATCTGAGGTGCCGGAACTCAGTTCCTGTGAGCTCCTGCCCAAGTCAAGCTCTGTCCATGTATATAATTCAGGATGCATTACACATTTAAACGTTATTATAGCTACATGGAGCAAGCACTGACAGCTCAGAAAGCTCAGAAAGCTCTGAATACAATACATATTGTGACTGCAAACAGAATATATTATATATAAGTACAAAAATAAAAAAGCTATATGATCAGCTTACAGTGCCTTCAGAAAGTATTCATACCCCTTAACTTATTCAATTTTTTATTGTGTTACAGCCTGAATTGAAAATGTATTAAATACATCTTTTTCTCATCCCTCTACATTAGAGGTCGACCGATTAATCGGAATGGCCGACTAATTAGGGCCGATTTAAAATTTTCATAACAATTGTTAATCAGCATTTTTGGACACAGACCATGGCCGATTACATTGCACTCCATGACGAGACTGTGTGGCAGGCTGACTACCTGTTATGCGAGTGCAGCAAGGAGCCAAGGTAAGTTGCTAGCGGGCATTAAACGTATCTTATAAAAAACAATCAGTCTTAACATAATCACTAGTTAACTACACATGGCTTCTTACTTCCGGCGCCGACAGAGATGGTCGCCTCGCTTCGCGTTCCTAGGAAACTATGCAGTGTTTTGTTTTTTTACGTGTTATTTCTTACATTAGTACCCCAGGTCATCTTAGGTTTCATTACATACAGTCGAGAAGAACTACTGAATATAAGATCAGCGTCAACTCACCATCAGTACGACCAAGAATATGTTTTTCGCGACGCGGATCCTGTGTTCTGCCTTTCAACCGGGACAACGGAATGGATCCTATTTTTTGTGAAGATTCAACAACAAGTGGGACACAATCATGAAGTGGAACGACATTTATTGGATATTTCAAACCTTTTTAACAAATCAAAAACTGAAAAATTGGGCGTGCAAAATTATTCAGCCCCCTTAATTAAGTTAATACTTTGTAGCGCCACCTTTTGCTGCGATTACAGCTGTAAGTCGCTTGGGGTATGTCTCTATCAGTTTTGCACATCGAGAGACTGAAATTTTTTCCCATTCCTCCTTGCAAAACAGCTCGAGCTCAGTGAGGTTGGATGGAGAGCATTTGTGAACAGCAGTTTTGAGTTCTTTCCACAGATTCTCGATTGGATTCAGGTCTGGACTTTGACTTGGCCATTCTAACACCTGGATATGTTTATTTTTGAACCATTCCATTGTAGATTTTGCTTTATGTTTTGGATCATTGTCTTGTTGGAAGACAAATCTCCGTCCCAGTCTCAGGTCTTTTGCAGACTCCATCAGGTTTTCTTCCAGAATGGTCCTGTATTTGGCTCCATCCATCTTCCCATCCATTTTAACCATCTTCCCTGTCCCTGCTGAAGAAAAGCAGGCCCAAACCATGATGCTGCCACCACCATGTTTGACAGTGGGGATGGTGTGTTCAGGGTGATGAGCTGTGTTGATTTTACGCCAAACATAACGTTTTGCATTGTTGCCAAAAAGTTCAATTTTGGTTTCATCTGACCAGAGCACCTTCTTCCACATGTTTGGTGTGTCTCCCAGGTGGCTTGTGGCAAACTTTAAACAACACTTTTTATGGATATCTTTAAGAAATGGCTTTCGTCTTGCCACTCTTCCATAAAGGCCAGATTTGTGCAATATATGACTGATTGTTGTCCTATGGACAGAGTCTCCCACCTCAGCTGTAGATCTCTGCAGTTCATCCAGAGTGATCATGGGCCTCTTGGCTGCATCTCTGATCAGTCTTCTCCTTGTATGAGCTGAAAGTTTAGAGGGCCGGCCAGGTCTTGGTAGATTTGCAGTGGTCTGATACTCCTTCCATTTCAATATTATCGCTTGCACAGTGCTCCTTGGGATGTTTAAAGCTTGGGAAATCTTTTTGTATCCAAATCCTTTAAACTTCTTCACAACAGTATCTCGGACCTGCCTGGTGTGTTCCTTGTTCTTCATGATGCTCTCTGCGCTTTTAACAGACCTCTGAGACTATCACAGTGCAGGTGCATTTATACGGAGACTTGATTACACACAGGTGGATTGTATTTATCATCATTAGTCATTTAGGTCAACATTGGATCATTCAGAGATCCTCACTGAACTTCTGGAGAGAGTTTGCTGCACTGAAAGTAAAGGGGCTGAATAATTTTGCACGCCCAATTTTTCAGTTTTTGATTTGTTAAAAAAGTTTGAAATATCCAATAAATGTCGTTCCACTTCATGATTGTGTCCCACTTGTTGTTGATTCTTCACAAAAAAATACAGTTTTATATCTTTATGTTTGAAGCCTGAAATGTGGCAAAAGGTCGCAAAGTTCAAGGGGGCCGAATACTTTCGCAAGGCACTGTATATCCCCCCCCAAGCAGACACATCGATGGCTCTGAACGAACTTTATTTGACTCTTTGCAAACTGGAATCCATTTATCCGGAGGCTGCATTCATTGTAGCTGGGGATTTTAACAAGGCTAATCTGAAAACAAGACTCCCTTAATTTTATCAGCATATCGATTGCGCAACCAGGGGTGGAAAAACCTTGGATCATTGTTACTCTAACTTCCGCGACGCATATAAGGCCCTGCCCCGCCCTCCTTTCGGAAAAGCCGACCACAACTCCATTTTGTTGATCCCTGCCTACAGACAGAAACTAAAACAAGAGGCTCCCACGCTGAGGTCTGTCCAACGCTGGTCCGACCAAGCTGACTCCACACTCCAAGACTGCTTCCATCACGTGGACTGGGATATGTTTCGTATTGCATCAGATAACAATATTGACGAATACGCTGATTCGGTGTGCGAGTTCATTAGAACGTGCGTTGAAGATGTCGTTCCCATAGCAACGATTAAAACATTCCCTAACCAGAAACCGTGGATTGATGGCAGCATTCGCGTGAAACTGAAAGCGCGAACCACTGCTTTTAATCAGGGCAAGGTGACTGGTAACATGACCGAACACAAACAGTGCAGCTATTCCCTCCGCAAGGCTATCAAACAAGCTAAGCGCCAGTACAGAGACAAAGTAGAATCTCAATTCAACGGCACAGACACAAGAGGCATGTGGCAGGGTCTACAGTCAATCACGGACTACAAGAAGAAATCCAGCCCAGTCACGGCCAGGATGTCTTGCTCCCAGGCAGACTAAATAACTTTTTTGCCCGCTTTGAGGACAATACAGTGCCACTGACACGGCCTGCAACGAAAACATGTGGACTCTCCTTCACTGCAGCCGAGGTGAGTAAGACATTTAAACGTGTTAACCCTCGCAAGGCTGCAGGCCCAGACGGCATCCCCAGCCGCAGCCTCAGAGCATGCGCAGACCAGCTGGCCGGTGTGTTTACGGACATATTCAATCAATCGCTATACCAGTCTGCTGTTCCCACATGCTTCAAGAGGGCCACCATTGTTCCTGTTCCCAAGAAAGCTAAGGTAACTGAGCTAAACGACTACCGCCCCATAGCACTCACTTCCGTCATCATGAAGTGCTTTGAGAGACTAGTCAAGGACCATATCACCTCCACCCTACCTGACACCCTAGACCCACTCCAATTTGCTTACCGCCCAAATAGGTCCACAGACGATGCAATCTCAACCACACTGCACACTGCCCTAACCCATCTGGACAAGAGGAATACCTATGTGAGAATGCTGTTCATCGACTACAGCTCGGCATTCAACACCATAGTACCCTCCAAGCTCGTCATCAAGCTCGAGACCCTGGGTCTCGACCCCGCCCTGTGCAACTGGGTACTGGACTTCCAGAAGGCCATAAAGATCATCAAGGACATCAACCACCCGAGCCACTGCCTGTTCACCCCGCTATCATCCAGAAGGCGAGGTCAGTACAGGTGCATCAAAGCTGGGACCGAGAGACTGAAAAACAGCTTCTATCTCAAGGCCATCAGACTGTTAAACAGCCACCACTAACATTGAGTGGCTGCTGCCAACACACTGACACTGACACTGACTCAACTCCAGCCACTTTAATAATGGGAATTGATGGGAAATTATGTAAGTATATCACTAGCCACTTTAAACAATGCTACCTTATATAATGTTACTTACCCTACATTATTCATCTCATATGCATACGTATATACTGTACTCTATATCATCGACTGCATCCTTATGTAATACATGTAACACTAGCCACTTTAACTATGCCACTTTGTTTACATACTCATCTCATATGTATATACTGTACTCGATACCATCCACTGTATCTTGCCTATGCTGCTCTGTACCATCACTCATTCATATATCCTTATGTACATATTCTTTATCCCCTTACACTGTGTATAAGACAGTAGTTTTGGAATTGTTAGTTAGATTACTTGTTGGTTATTACTGCATTGTCGGAACTAGAAGCACAAGCATTTCGCTACACTCGCATTAACATCTGCTAACCATGTGTATGTGACAAATAAAATTTGATTTGATTTGATTTGGTCGTTGCACCAATGTATACCTAACCATGAACATCAATGCCTTTCTTAAAATCAATACACAAGTATATATGTTTAAACCTGTATATTTAGTTAATATTGCCTACTAACATGATTTTCATGAGTCAGGGTATATGCAACAGTTTGGGCTAAAATAAATACTTATTTTCCACCATAATTTGCAAATAAATTTATTAAAAATCCTACAATGTGATTTTCTGGAATTTTTTTCTCATTTTGTCTGTCATAGTTGAAGTGTACCTATGATGAAAATTACAGGCCTCTCTCATATTTTTAAGTGGGAGAACTTGCACAATTGGTGGCTGACTAAATACTTTTTTGCCCCACTGTATATATAGTGCATTTGGAAAGTATTCAGACCCCTTGACTTTTTCCACATTTTGTTACTTTACAGACTTATTCTAAAATTGTTTTTCTTTAAAATAAAATCCTTAGCAAACTACACACAATACCCCATAATGAAAATGTGAAAACAGGGTTTTAGACATTTTTGCAAATGCATTAAAAAAAATCGGACCCGTTGCTATGAGACTCTAAATTAAATTGAGGTCAGGTGCATCCTGTTTCCATTGATCATCCTTGAGATGTTTCTACAACTTGATTGGAGTCCACCTGTGGTAAATTCAATTGATTGGACATGATTTGGAAAGGCACACACCTGTCTATATAAGCTCCCACAGTTGACAGTGTATGTCAGAGTGAAAACTAAGTCATGAGTTCGATTGGAATTTTCCGTAGAGCGCCGAGACAGAATTGTGTCGAGACACAGATCTGGAGAAGGGTACCAAGAACACAGTGGCCTCCATCATTCTTAAATGGAAGAAGTTTGGAGCCACCAAGACTCTTTCTAGCACTGGCAGCCCAGCCAAACTGAGCAATTGGGGTAGAAAGGCCTTGGTCAGGGAGGTGATCAAGAACCCGATGGTCACTCTGACGGAGCTCTAGAGTTCCTTTGTAGAGATGGGAAAACCTTCCAGAAGGATAACCATCTCTGGAGCACTCCACCAATCAGGCCTTTATGGTAGAGTTGCGAGACGGAAGTCACTCCTCAGTAAAAGGCACCTGACAGCCCGCTTGGAGTTTGCCAAAAGGCACCTAAAGACTCTCAGAACATGAGAAACAAGATTCTCTGGTGTGATGGAACCAAGATTCAACTCTTTTGCCTGAATGCCAAGAGTCACATCTGGAGGAAACCTGGCACCATCCTTACTGTGAAGCATGTCGGTGGCAGCATCATAGTGTGGGGGTATTTTTCAGGGGCAGGGACTGAGAGACTAGTCAGGATCGAGGCAAAGATAACGGAGCAAAGTACAGAGAGATCCTTGATGAAAACCAGCTCCAGAATGCTCAGGATCTCTGACTGGGGTGAAGGTTCACCTTCCAACAAGACAAAGACCCTAGGCACACATCCAAGAGAAATGCACAAGTGGCTTTGGGACAAGTCTCTGAATGTCCTTGAGTAGGCCAGTCAGAGACCGGACTTGACCCAATCGAACATCTCTGGAGACCTGGAAATAGCTGTGCAG
Organism: Oncorhynchus tshawytscha; assembly: GCF_018296145.1. Lineage (NCBI taxonomy): Eukaryota > Metazoa > Chordata > Actinopteri > Salmoniformes > Salmonidae > Oncorhynchus > Oncorhynchus tshawytscha. Next base: position 11,926,479 of record NC_056429.1, read on the forward strand.
CGATGCTCCCCATCCAACCTGACATAGCTTAATAGGATATGCAGAGAAGAATGAGAGAAACTCCCCGAATACAGGTGTGCCAAACTTGTAGAGTCATACCCCAAAAGACTCATGGCTGTAATTGCTGCCCAAAGGGCTTTAACAAAGTACTGGTTAAAGGGTCTGAATACTTATGTAAATGTGCTATATTTCTGTTTTATATTTTTTTATAAAGTAGCATAAAATTCTAAAAACTTGTTTTTTGCTTTTTCATAATGGGTTATTGTGTGTAGGTTGATGAGGGGAAAAAACAATTAAATATATTTTAGAATATGAAACCTAACAAAATATGGAAAAAGTCAAGGGGTCTGAATACTTTCCGAAAGGCACTGTATACACAGTATATGTATGTGTAATATAGCCTATGCTTTATGATATAGGCCTAACGTCAATGTAAACCATTTCTCTTTATTGTCTTATCAGAAAATGTGGTGTGCATAAGGCCTGAGAATTGCCAGCGACCTCATGATACGGTATTATCATGATACTTAGGTGCCAATAAGATATGTATCACGATACTGTATTGCAATTTGATACTGCGATTTTGTTGAGATTCAAGTTATTATTATTTTTTACCTTTATTTAAGCAGGTAGTCATGCTGAGACCATGGTCTCTTTCACAGTTTAGACCTGCATGAACAACAATAACACTACACATATAGATACAGTATATATACATCAATTACACAATACATGAAAAGCAAACACAAAAATCAAAACACAATTATATGAAACAGATACATTCTTTAGTCAAAAAAAGTCCCTCTAACATCCGCCTGAATTGCCCGATGTTCCAAAAATATTGCTCACCATGTCTGCTGCAAAGGGACAAGAGAGAGCCATAATGAAGAGTTTTGATCAGTCATGGAAATAAAATCACTTAAAACATTTTGGCTCACCATTTAAAAAGATTGAGACAAAGCTGTAGAAGGAGAAATATCGGCGTGTTGGCACTGTTACAGCAGACTAGTGCTAGCTAATGGTAACTAACTAGCAAAAATATACTTTTTCTTTTTTGGAGGATCGATACTTCGAGTCATAGAATCGATATAATATAGTAAAAATTAATATCGGGATACTCTATTGTATCGATCCCTCCCCCATCCCTAGATTGCATGCAGGATGAGAATACAGTACATGGAGACATTGTTCTTGAGGAGCATAAAATATAACTGTCACGAATACCACCGAAGGGGGCTCCCCTTCCTGCTCGGGTGGCGCTCGGCGGTCGTCGTCGCCGGTGTATTAGCTGCCACCGATCCCTTTTTCCTTTTCGTTTGTTTTTGTCTAATTGTTTTCACATGTTCCTTGTTGGGGTTTTGGGATGGGTGTTATTTAGGTTCGTTTTGCCCGCTGGTGATTGTGCGGGCTTGTTGGTTTGTTACGTTTGGTGATGTAGCAAGTTTGTTTTGGGTTTTCTCTGTCCAGTGTTTGTAACTAGGTTTTGGGTTTGTTTAGCGCCAGTGTTTTAGGGCATTCACCCATGTTTGGACCTGTTACGTTCTGAAGGACATTAAAGCGTTTTTCCCGTTCACTTCGCTCTCTACATTTGACTCCTCACTCATCACTCACCCGACGTTACAATAACTCAATCACTGGGCAGTTGACATCAAATGAAGTACATTCCAACATAAAGATGTAAAATATGACACCCACAACATTACTTTCACGAAGTTGTACCTTTAAGTGGTGACATCTGTACATTCCAACATAAAGATGTACAATATGACACCCACAACATTACTTTCATGAAGTTGTACCTTTAAGTGGTGACATCTGTACATTCCAACATAAAGATGTACAATATGACACCCACAACATTACTTTGATGAAGTTGTACCTTTAAGTGGTGACATCTGTACATTCCAACATAAAGATGTACAATATGACACCCACAACATTACTTTCATGAAGTTGTACCTTTAAGTGGTGACATCTGTACATTCCAACATAAAGATGTACAATATGACACCCACAACATTACTTTGATGAAGTTGTACATTTAAGTGGTGACATCTGTACATTCCAACATAAAGATGTACAATATGACACCCACAACATTACTTTCATGAAGTTGTACCTTTAAGTGGTGACATCTGTACATTCCAACATAAAGATGTACAATATGACACCCACAACATTACTTTCATGAAGTTGTACCTTTAAGTGGTGACATCTGTACATTCCAACATAAAGATGTACAATATGACACCCACAACATTACTTTGATGAAGTTGTACCTTTAAGTGGTGACATCTGTACATTCCAAACAGACATGCTTTTGTTGACCAGTACATGTAACCATTGTTCACATAACAGGCAGAGCATGACAAATTACGCAGATATGTCATTACCTGCTTTTCGTCATTGGATCGCCTGAAGGGATTGTCAATGGAGATTAAGGAAATCATAAATCTCCACTGTGAACAAATGTTTCAACAGGAACACATTCATCATTGATCATTCACTATGGTACATACTACATTTAATTTGCCACTAACTGTGAAGACACTGAGGAGAAATGTGCTGCCGAACGCTGTCCTCCCAAACTTTCCTCTGAGGTGACATGAATAAAATCAGGTGATATTCTAATGTATACTAACGCCTTCTGTAGAGTGGCCAAAATGAACACAACCCAGTCTGAGTTTGAGTCCTGAATTGCTGGCCATCTTGCATCTCCAAGGCTATGGTATTACTGTAATAGGGTCTTCCATATGATTTCAATCCCTTTCTGACTTTTGATTTGAACTAAACCTTCCATACATGTTTGCCCATGGTAAAAGAGGTAGAAGTTGACCCATTTTGCATGTCTCCACCCTACCATGAGACATCCATGTCTTCCTCACTGAAAAACATAAATGTTTGGGTGTCATATAATTTGAAAGATTACAAACAGGGTTGTCAAAATATGTAAAAATGTCTTGATTTAAAAAATAAAATAATAACTGATTTATTTATTTTTTAAATTACCTTAAACGTCAGTTATCTAAAAACGTGTCAACTCAGATGTTTGAGTTTCATATGGAACGACCCAATATTAAACTCCACAGCAAGATAAGCACAATTCAACCAAAAGTGCAAAGAATGAACAACACGTTTTTTTAATGAGTACTCTGAGGCACTGCAAGAACCCTTGATGTTTCCCTCACCGAAGATGCTACAATCTCAACACTCCATTTCCCAAAACAAATCGCAAGACAAAACATGATCAGGAAAAAGCTACATTTGTTTCAAAGTGAACATGGGGTTTGCGTGACAAACTCTGGAAAATGTATTTGCCTGGTTCCCTATAAGCCTCAACGTTGTCAAACCCACTGTAAGAACTTAAGGCCATTGGTTTGCATTAGGACATGTCATATGCAGCAGAACATGCTGTTGGTCATTTACCCAAATTGAATTAGAAAGGGGGAACTGGGTCTGATAGGGGTCCAGTGAGCGCAGACTCTACGACCTGCCAATATTCTGGGCTAGGCATGGACGCTAATTCAAATCTCAAGGGTAGAGAAGCAATGCCCAGAGATTCAAGATAACTGCATAGAATTGTTTGAACAGAATGGAGTACATGAGCAAACAATTGAAAGACATGTTAGTTTGTATCTAGTAGTAGCAGTGTTGGTTTGTATCTAGTAGTAGCAGTGTTGGTTTGTATCTAGTAGCAGCAGTGTTGGTTTGTATCTAGTAGTAGCAGTGTTGGTTTGTATCTAGTAGCAGCAGTGTTGGTTTGTATCTAGTAGCAGCAGTGTTGGTTTGTATAGTAGTAGCAGTGTTGGTGTTGGTTTGTTTGTATCTAGTAGCAGCAGTGTTGGTTTGTATCTAGTAGTAGCAGTGTTGGTTTGTATCTAGTAGCAGCAGTGTTGGTTTGTATCTAGTAGTAGCAGTGTTGGTTTGTATCTAGTAGTAGCAGTGTTGGTTTGTATCTAGTAGTAGCAGTGTTGGTTTGTATCTAGTAGTAGCAGTGTTGGTTTGTATCTAGTAGTAGCAGTGTTGGTTTGTATCTAGTAGTAGCAGTGTTGGTTTGTATCTAGTAGTAGCAGTGTTGGTTTGTATCTAGTAGTAGCAGTGTTGGTTTGTATCTAGTAGTAGCAGTGTTGGTTTGTATCTAGTAGTAGCAGTGTTGGTTTGTATCTAGTAGTAGCAGTGTTGGTTTGTACCTAGTAGTAGCAGTGTTGGTTTGTATCTAGTAGTAGCAGTGTTGGTTTGTATCTAGTAGTAGCAGTGTTGGTTTGTATCTAGTAGTAGCAGTGTTGGTTTGTATCTAGTAGTAGCAGTGTTGGTTTGTATATAGTAGCAGCAGTGTTGGTTTGTATCTAGTAGCAGCAGTGTTGGTTTGTATCTAGTAGTAGCAGTGTTGGTTTGTATATAGTAGCAGCAGTGTTGGTTTGTATATAGTAGTAGCAGTGTTGGTTTGTATCTAGTAGTAGCAGTGTTGGTTTGTATCTAGTAGTAGCAGTGTTGGTTTGTATATAGTAGCAGCAGTGTTGGTTTGTATCTAGTAGCAGCAGTGTTGGTTTGTATATAGTAGTAGCAGTGTTGGTTTGTATCTAGTAGTAGAAGTGTTGGTTTGTATATAGTAGCAGCAGTGTTGGTTTGTATATAGTAGCAGCAGTGTTGGTTTGTATCTAGTAGTAGCAGTGTTGGTTTGTATCTAGTAGTGCAGTGTTGGTTTGTATCTAGTAGTAGCAGTGTTGGTTTGTATCTAGTAGTAGCAGTGTTGGTTTGTATCTAGTAGTAGCAGTGTTGGTTTGTATATAGTAGTAGCAGTGTTGGTTTGTATCTAGTAGTAGCAGTGTTGGTTTGTATATAGTAGCAGCAGTGTTGGTTTGTATCTAGTAGCAGCAGTGTTGGTTTGTATCTAGTAGTAGCAGTGTTGGTTTGTATCAAATCAAATCAAATCAAATTTTATTTGTCACATACACATGGTTAGCAGATGTTAATGCGAGTGTAGCGAAATGCTTGTGCTTCTAGTTCCGACAATGCAGTAATAACGAACAAGTAATCTAACTAACAATTCCAAAAAAAAAAAACTACTGTCTTATACACAGTGTAAGGGGATAAAGAATATGTACATAAGGATATATGAATGAGTGATGGTACAGAGCAGCATAGGCAAGATGCAGTAGATGATATCGAGTACAGTATATACATATGAGATGAGTATGTAAACCAAGTGGCATAGTTAAAGTGGCTAGTGATACATGTATTACATAAGGATGCAGTCGATGATATAGAGTACAGTATCTACGTATGCATATGAGATGAATAATGTAGGGTAAGTAACATTATATAAGGTAGCATTGTTTAAAGTGGCTAGTGATATATTTACATCATTTCCCATCAATTCCCATTATTAAAGTGGCTGGAGTAGAGTCAGTGTCATTGACAGTGTGTTGGCAGTAGCCACTCAATGTTAGTGGTGGCTGTTTAACAGTCTGATGGCCTTGAGATAGAAGCTGTTTTTCAGTCTCTCGGTCCCAGCTTTGATGCACCTGTACTGACCTCGCCTTCTGGATGACAGCGGGGTGAACAGGCAGTGGCTCGGGTGGTTGATGTCCTTGATGATCTTTATGGCCTTCCTGTAGCATCGGGTGGTGTAGGTGTCCTGGAGGGCAGGTAGTTTGCCCCCGGTGATGCGTTGTGCAGACCTCACTACCCTCTGGAGAGCCTTACGGTTGAGGGCGGTGCAGTTGCCATACCAGGCGGTGATACAGCCCGCCAGGATGCTCTCGATTGTGCATCTGTAGAAGTTTGTGAGTGCTTTTGGTGACAAGCCGAATTTCTTCAGCCTCCTGAGGTTGAAGAGGCGCTGCTGCGCCTTCCTCACGATGCTGTCTGTGTGAGTGGACCAATTCAGTTTGTCTGTGATGTGTATGCCGAGGAACTTAAAACTTGCTACCCTCTCCACTACTGTTCCATCGATGTGGATGGGGGTGTTCCCTCTGCTGTTTCCTGAAGTCCACAATCATCTCCTTAGTTTTGTTGACGTTGAGTGTGAGGTTATTTTCCTGACACCACACTCCGAGGGCCCTCACCTCCTCCCTGTAGGCCGTCTCGTCGTTGTTGGTAATCAAGCCTACCACTGTTGTGTCGTCCGCAAACTTGATGATTGAGTTGGAGGCGTGCGTGGCCACGCAGTCGTGGGTGAACAGGGAGTACAGGAGAGGGCTCAGAACGCACCCTTGTGGGGCCCCAGTGTTGAGGATCAGCGGGGAGGAGATGTTGTTGCCTACCCTCACCACCTGGGGGCGGCCCGTCAGGAAGTCCAGAACCCAGTTGCACAGGAAGGGGTCGAGACCCAGGGTCTCGAGCTTGATGACGAGCTTGGAGGGTACTATGGTGTTGAATGCCGAGCTGTAGTCGATGAACAGCATTCTCACATAGGTATTCCTCTTGTCCAGATGGGTTAGGGCAGTGTGCAGTGTGGTTGAGATTGCATCGTCTGTGGACCTATTTGGGCGGTAAGCAAATTGGAGTGGGTCTAGGGTGTCAGGTAGGGTGGAGGTGATATGGTCCTTGACTAGTCTCTCAAAGCACTTCATGATGACGGATGTGAGTGCTACGGGGCGGTAGTCGTTTAGCTCAGTTACCTTAGCTTTCTTGGGAACAGAAACAATGGTGGCCCTCTTGAAGCATGTGGGAACAGCAGACTGGTATAGGGATTGATTGAATATGTCCGTAAACACACCGGCCAGCTGGTCTGCGCATGCTCTGAGGGCGCGGCTGGGGATGCCGTCTGGGCCTGCAGCCTTGCGAGGGTTAACACCTTTAAATGTCTTACTCACTTCGGCTGCAGTGAAGGAGAGACCGCATGTTTTCCTTGCAGGCCGTGTCAGTGGCACTGTATTGTCCTCAAAGCGGGCAAAAAAGTTATTTAGTCTGCCTGGGAGCAAGACATCCTGGTCCGTGACTGGGCTGGGTTTCTTCCTGTAGTCCGTGATTGACTGTAGACCCTGCCACATGCCTCTTGTGTCTGAGCCGTTGAATTGAGATTCTACTTTGTCTCTGTACTGGCGCTTAGCTTGTTTGATAGCCTTGCGGAGGGAATAGCTGCACTGTTTGTATTCAGCCATGTTACCAGACACCTTGCCCTGATTAAAAGCAGTGGTTCGTGCCTTCAGTTTCACACGAATGCTGCCATCAATCCAAGGTTTCTGGTTAGGGAATGTTTTAATCGTTGCTATGGGAACGTAATCTTCAACGCACGTTCTAATGAACTCGCACACCGAATCAGCGTATTCGTCAATGTTGTTGTCTGACGCAATACGAAACATCTCCCAGTCCACGTGATGGAAGCAGTCTTGGAGTGTGGAGTCAGCTTGGTCGGACCAGCGTTGGACAGACCTCAGCGTGGGAGCCTCTTGTTTTAGTTTCTGTCTGTAGGCAGGGATCAACAAAATGGAGTCGTGGTCAGCTTTTCCGAAAGGGGGGCGGGGCAGGGCCTTATATGCGTCGCGGAAGTTAGAGTAACAATGATCCAGGGTCTTTCCACCCCTGGTTGCGCAATCGATATGCTGATAAAATTTAGGGAGTCTTGTTTTCAGATTAGCCTTGTTAAAATCCCCAGCTACAATGAATGCAGCCTCCGGATAAAGTAGTAGCAGTGTTGGTTTGTATCTAGTAGTAGCAGTGTTGGTTTGTATCTAGTAGTAGCAGTGTTGGTTTGTATCTAGTAGTAGCAGTGTTGGTTTGTATCTAGTAGTAGCAGTGTTGGTTTGTATCTAGTAGTAGCAGTGTTGGTTTGTATCTAGTAGTAGCAGTGTTGGTTTGTATCTAGTAGTAGCAGTGTTGGTTTGTATCTAGTAGTAGCAGTGTTGGTTTGTATCTAGTAGTAGCAGTGTTGGTTTGTATCTAGTAGTAGCAGTGTTGGTTTGTATCTAGTAGTAGCAGTGTTGGTTTGTATCTAGTAGTAGCAGTGTTGGTTTGTATCTAGTAGTAGCAGTGTTGGTTTGTATCTAGTAGTAGCAGTGTTGGGTTGTATCTAGTAGTAGCAGTGTTGGTTTGTATCTAGTAGTAGCAGTGTTGGTTTGTATCTAGTAGTAGCAGTGTTGGTTTGTATATAGTAGTAGCAGTGTTGGTTTGTATCTAGTAGTAGCAGTGTTGGTTTGTATATAGTAGTAGCAGTGTTGGTTTGTATCTAGTAGTAGCAGTGTTGGTTTGTATCTAGTAGTAGCAGTGTTGGTTTGTATCTAGTAGTAGCAGTGTTTGTTTGTATATAGTAGCAGCAGTGTTGGTTTGTATCTAGTAGTAGCAGTGTTGGTTTGTATCTAGTAGTAGCAGTGTTGGTCTGTATCTAGTAGTAGCAGTGTTGGCTTGTATCTAGTAGTAGCAGTGTTGGTCTGTATATAGTAGTAGCAGTGTTGGTTTGTATCTAGTAATAGCAATGTTGGCTTGTATCTAGTAGTAGCAGTGTTGGTTTGTATCTAGTAGTAGCAGTGTTGGTTTGTACCTAGTAGTAGCAAGACTCGTACTAATGGAGACACAGATCTCGAAAAGAAAGATGGTGATTATATTTGTGTATGTTTCTGAGGGGGAAAAAAATGAAGACATATACTGATACTCTGCCCAGACACTCAAATTAACCCAAGAGTGGGCTAGTTGCAGCATGCTCTGATCTTAGACCGGCGTGCGTATGAGACGCACTAGGAATCATAAGTTACGAGGAATTTCTTCCTGACACATAGGCCTAATCAATCATTGTTTTATAATGAATATGTAAGCCAGAGCTTGGGGCAAAGCTTGTGTTGGGAGTATGCTTGCAATGTAGGCCTCAAATGAACGTCTGGTTAGCTGAAATGAGTTCAAATATTTTCTCTGCATTTCTATTACTTGTGATGCTGGTTTGAATGTGTCTTATCATGAAATGGTTTGACTTTAAAGTCTGCTTGTCTCCACAGAAATGTGGTGACAAGTGCATCAACTTTGAAAAAGTCCCTCCTTAGTTCTTCTTGTACCAATACAACAAGCTTGGGTAATAAATAGCATGTGACTCTCAGGAATAACAATAAACAAGTTGCTGAATTTGAGTATAGATTACCAAATGGTTCATGGAAACTACTGTGAACTACTTCAAGAAAACCCTTTCTCTGGGAGACGCACAGACAATAACATAGTAACTACTGTCACATGATTACAAATAACATTAGATTAAAGAGCACATTGCCTGAGGATGGTCTTGCAAAGGGATACCCAGACACTCTATAATTTTGACAACTTCATGCAATGCTGTCGTTATTTCTGCTACAAGCAAAGCACTGATCACTGATGTTGAATACGTCAAGTCAGGCCATACACTCTCAAAAAAGGGTTCTTAATTTTTTTCCCTGAAGGGTAGGTAGTGTTTCCCAACTCCAGTCCTCGAGTACCCCCAACAGTACATTTTTGTTGAAGCCCTGGACAAGCACACCTGATTCAACATGTCAACTAATAATCAAGTCCTCAATGAGTTGAATCGGGTGAGTTTGTCAGGGACTACAACAAAAATGTGTGCTGTTGGGGGTACTCGAGGACTGGAGTTGGGAAAATACTGTAGGGGAACCCTTTTTTAGACTGTGGAGAACCTTTTTATATTAGAATAACCCATAATATAAAAATCTGTATGATTCTCCATTACACTGATAGAACCAGAGGGTTCTTCATTACACTGTAAAAACCTTTCCCGGGTACTTATTGCAGTGAAAATACACAAAAGTTACTGTTTTTTTTTCTTCTCCAACTGTTCTGCCTGCGGCTATGGAACCCTGACCTGTTCACCGGACGTGCTACCTGTCCCAGACCTGCTGTTTTCAACTCTCTAGAGACAGCAGGAGCAGTAGAGATACTCTCAATGATTGGCTATGAAAAGCCAACTGACATTTACTCCTGGGGTGCTGACTTGTTGCACCCTCGACAACTACAGTGATTATTATTATTTATGAACATCTTGGCCATGTTCTGTTATAATCTCCACCCGGCACAGCCAAAAGTGGACTGGCCACCCCGGTCCCTCTCTAGGTTTTGTCCTTTCTAAGGAGTTTTTCCTAGCCCCTGTGCTTCTACACCTGCATTGCTTGCTGTTTGGGGTTTTAGGCTGGGTTTCTGTATAGCACTTTGAGATATCAGCTGATGTAAGAAGGGCTATATAAATACATTTGATTTGATTTGATATTTTTAGAGCTGGATTAAGGTATTATTGCTGTAAGGAACAGCATGCTGCTGTATTATGATTACTTGGGAGTTAACTTCACTTGGGATTTGAACTCACAACCTCTCGGTTACCAGCACCCTGACTTTCCTGCTACACCACCTGGTTCATGGGTATGACAGAGATTGTTAGAATATTAGAACTAATAGACATTTGTCCCTATGGGGGAATCCTTGTGGGTGTCGTGTAGAACCCTTTTATTTATCCCTGTAGGGGGACCCTTTAGAGTTCCATTTAGAACCCTCTCATGAAGAAATCTCTGATTCCAGGTAGAAACAGTGACAGGTTCAACCGTTATACTTAAAGTATACTTCAGATTTGCTTATGGAACACACTGTTAGGTACTCCCATGGTTCTGGTCGGAACCTTTAAGGGTACATGTGTGCAAAATCTAGAATAATGTCAAATAAAAATGTCTAGCCATTATATTCACTATAAGGTACAATCATTACTGCACTTTTAAATGTAGGTGAGTGCAATGTGCTGGCGGGGGCTCCTTGGCACATTTAGGAGCATGGTAAAACATTTTGTATTTTTGCCAACCGTTAGTGGTAGTGTTGTACTAGTTTAACTTCTTGGTGACAGGCGGCAGTATTTTCACGTCCGGATGAAATACATGCCCAAATTCAACTGCTACTCATCCCCAGAAATAAGATATGCATATTATTAGTAGATTTGGATAGAAAACACTCTGAAGTTTCTAAAACTGTTTGAATCATGTCTGTGAGTATAACAGAACTCATTTAGCAGGCGAAACCCAGAGGACAAACCATTCAGAATTTGTTTTTGAGGTCACTCTCTTTTCAATGGATTTTCATTGGGAATCCAGATTTCTAAGGGATCTTCTTGCAGTTCCTACCGCTTCCACTGGATGTCAACAGTCTTTAGAAATTAGTTGAAGTACGGCCATCTTGAACGAGGGTACCTTGTAGTGTACTGTTAGATAGAGGCGCCTGACCAGAAAGCTAGCTACAGTTTGTTTTCCTCCTGTATTGAACATAGATCATTCCGTCTTCAATTTTATCAATTATTTGCGTAAAAAAATACCTAAAGTTCTATTACAAAAGTAGTTTGAAATGTTTTGGCAAAGTTTACAGGTAACTTTTGCGATATTTTATAGTCATGCGCAAGTTGAAACTGGTGTTTTTCTGGATCAAACGCACCAAATAAATGGACATTTTGGATATATATCGACGGAATTAATCGAACAAAAGAACCATTTGTGATGTTTATGGGACATATTGGAGTGCCAACAAAAGAAGCTTGTCAAAGGTAGTAAGGCATGAATTATATTTTTATTTCTGCGTTTTGTGTCGCACCTGCAGTGTTGAAATATGCTTCTCTCTCTTTGTTTACTGAGGTGCTATCCTCAGATAATAGCATGTTTTGCTTTCGCTGAAAAGCCTTTTTGAAATCGGAGATGTTGGCTGGATTCACAACAAGTGTAGCTTTAATTTGCTATCTTGCATGTGTGATTTAATGAAAGTTTGATTTTTATAGTAATTTATTTGAATTTGGCGCTCTGCATTTTCCCTGGCAGAGATGTTTTAAGTGGTTTTATCATTGTGTTGATGGAGGTTGAGCACATAATTTGTCCACTTCCAGTTCTATCATCGTTGTAAGCGCTTGTGACAATCAAGACCTGCACTGTTAAAAGGTTACTGTGTTTTTTCCAGTAACTTAACTGCAGTTGGTCACCAGGAAGTATTTTTGAATAACTTACTGTCAGCTTGCTGCAAGCAGTTATTGTAAAATTCACAGTAACTTACTGGTGCTGGTCTCTGTCACACTCACTGACCTGATGGTGTGGTAGGAAGGTCAGTTTGCTGTCAACCAAGAGGTTGAGACCCAAGTGTGCTCACCACAAATAATACTTAGTTAAGCTATCTTGTAATCAGTATAGTTAAGGGAAAGTACAGTAAACTAGTTACCATTGAGTTACTGAGAATTTTACAATAACTTACTGACAGCTAGTTGCCAGTTAGGAAACGCAATATTCACAGAAACTTCCAGAAAACGAACTGTCATTAAATTACTGTGAAATGCACAGTAACCTGTCAATATTCCAACTCTTTATTATCACATGCAAAGATTGCAGAACTGATAATGTGCTCAACCGTTGACAACATTTTATTTTATTTTTATTTCACCTTTATTTAACCAGGTAAGCTAGTTGAGAACAAGTTCTCATCTACAACTGCGACCTGGCCAAGATAAAGCAAAGCAGTGTGACACAAACAACAATACAGAGTTACACATGGAATAAACAAGCATACAGTCAATAACACAATAGAAAAAAAATAAAGTCTATATACAGTGTGTGCAAATGGCATGAGGAGGTAAGGCAATAAATAGACCATAGTAGCGAAGTAATTACAATTTACCAAATTAATACTGGAGTGATGGATGAACAGATGTGCAAGTAGAAATACTGGTGTGCAAAAGAGCAGAAAAGTAAATAAAAACAATATGGGGATGAGGTAGGTAGATTGGGTGGGCTATTTACAGATGGACTATGTACAGCTGCAGCGATCGGTTAGCTGCTCAGATAGCTGATGTTTAAAGTTAGTGAGGGAAATATAAGTCTCCAGCTTCAGCGATTTTTGCAATTCATTCCAGTCATTGGCAGCAGAGAACTGAAAGGAAAGGCGGCCAAAGGACGTGTTGGCTTTGGGGATGGCCAGTGAAATATACCTGCAAGAGTGCGTGCTATGGGTGGGTGTTGTTATTGTGACCAGTGAGCTGAGATAAGGCGGTGCTTTACCTAGCATCGACTTATAGATGACCTGGAGCCAGTGGGTCTGGCGACGAATATGTAGCGAGGGCCAGCCGACTAGAACATACAAGTCGCAGTGGTGGGTGTTATAAGGGGCTTTGATAACAAAATGGATGGCACTGTGATAGACTGCATCCATCAACCACTTAAACCGGTGCAACACTTCCACTGACGGTTGGCACAAAAAACAAAATTCAGTAACATGTTGTTTACCGTACTTTCACTGCAACTAGTAGCCTGTAGTGTACTGTAAAAGTGTAGCATTTCATGGCATGAACAAAGAACCCCAGACAAAGAACCCCTCAGGAACCTCAAAGGGAACAAACTGTGTAGTTGTCATGGCAACAATACCAATGGACAACATTTTGTGGATCTTTTAGCAGATAACCAGCCTGTACTTTTAGCAGATAACCAGCCTGTAATGAGTAATGTGGTGATTTAGGCACAAGACCCAATCTTACCATAGTAGACCTGCGACAGACTCCCTTTCAAAGTAGACAAGTACCGGCGATAAAACAGATTTACAACTAGCAGAATTAGTAGAGGTCACATTGCAAGACAAGAGCAAGAAAATTAAACAACATGGCAGAATGAAGAGAGGATGTGGAAGGGGCAGACAAAATAGAAAATATCTGCCAAGCATATGGAGAGCTATTGCATTTAAATGAACACAGTTTAATTACCTGTGACTGATATCTTCATGGTGGCCTCAAGGGGCCGGTTGTTGTCCAGGTCTCTGCTCAGCCTCATGTCCCCATTGTCCTTGTTCAGGATTAGTAGACTCAGCTCGTTGCCCTCCACAAAATTGTACTGGAGGTTATCTGACACATCCGGGTCCTGGGCAGGAACCTTCCCGATCACCCCAGCCGGAAAGCTGTTAGACCTGTTGGTGACGTAGTTGTTAAAGATGATCTCAAAGTCGTGTAGGACAGGGTCATTATCGTTGACGTCCAGCAGGCGGATGTGCACAATGGCACGGCTGACTAACGGTGCAGAGGTTGCCTGGACAATGATGGTGTACTCTATCTTGGACTCGTAGTCTAAATCAGTGAGAGCGATAAGATCCCCGTTGAAGATATCTAGTTGGAAGACCTCTGGGACGTTTCCTTCCACAATTTGGAACAGGATTTGCGCATTGCTTCCCTTGTCAGGATCTGTAGCAGTGATGCGGGCTACAATGGAACCCACAGGACTGTTCTCCACCACATAGACGTACAGTTCGTCCTTTTCAAACACAGGAGCATTGTCGTTGATGTCCAGGACGGACACTTGGACGTCCATGGATGCCTTAAGCGGCGGAAACCCCTTATCCACAGCAAAAGCCTTCAGATTGTACACAGGCACATTCTCCCTGTCAAGTTTCCTGGCTGTTCTAATAATGCCAGAGTACGGCTCAATGAAGAAGTCACCCTCTCCATCATCCCCACCCTGGAAAGTGTAACTAAGTCTCCCATTGGACCCTGAGTCCCTGTCAGATGCAGAAATCTGGAGGATGCTGGTATACACAGGTGCATCCTCAAACACTGTCCCCTGGTATATGTCTCTGAGGAACTGTGGTGCATTATCATTAGCATCCAGAACAATGATCTCCACATATGTGGTGTCAGATTTCTGGGGGATGCCATTGTCGCGGGCAATGACAGCTAGCGTGTAGGAGGCCTGATCCTCATAGTCGATTTCTATCTGTGTGGTTATGGCACCTGTGTCAGGGTTGATCTTGAACTGTGGCACGTTGTCCTCCATAACATAGCTGATGCGTGCGTTCTCCCCAGTGTCCTCGTCCGTGGCACTGATCACCACCACGGTGGAGCCCACAGGCCGGTCCTCGCCGATCGTCACCTGGTAGTTGGTGCTTTGGAACACGGGCTGGTGGGTGTTGGCATCAGTGACGTTGATAAAGACCTGTGCTGTGTCGTAATGCGTGCCATCCGAGGCGGTCACCGTCAGGACATACTGGCGCTCCTGTTTGTAGTCCAGTGGCATAGCTAAGGTGATGACTGCCCCTGCAGTCTGACTGGTGATGGCGAACCTGTTCCGCGTGTTGCCGCTGGAAATCTGGTATGTTACCACACTGTTGGCGTCCCGATCTATGGCAGAGAGTGCTAGCACGCTCGTACCTACCAAAGCATCCTCATTCATCTTCAGGCTATACAACCTCTGAGTGAAAGTGGGAACGTTGTCGTTCACGTCGAGCACAGTCACACTGACGCTGGCCGAGGAAGACATGACAGGGACCCCATGATCAACTGCTTCAACGCCAAACGTGTAAAAGTCGGTGGTCTCCCTGTCCAGTTCTACACTAACTGTAACCCACCCTGTGCTGTTGTTGATGATGAAGGGGAAGCCTGGAGCCATAGCTGTTAATTTGTACTGCAAATAAGAGTTGTCACCGGAGTCTGCATCAATAGCCTGAATATGGATCACAGAACAACCAACCGCCACATTTTCCAATACTGTGGCTTGAAAGGGTGTGCTAACAAACATAGGGGCATTATCGTTGACATCCACAACTTGCACTACAACTATCCCTGTGCCATTAATCAGAGGTGGTCTTCCCCCATCCTGTGCCTTTATTCTCAAATTATATTCCCTGATGATCTCATAATCTAGAGGGTTGATTATGTCAATGACACCTGTAGGGGAATGGATGTAGAACTGGCCCTTCACGTTGCCACTGATGATGCTGTAGTGGACTTTTGCATTGTTGCCCTCATCTTTATCTGTGGCCTTCACCTGGGCCACTTTGGTGTTCACTGCCACGCTCTCAAGCACCTGGACTACATACCTATTCTCACTGAACTGGGGGTAGTTATCATTCTCATCCTCCACAGAGATATACACTGTAGCCGTGGCACTGCGGGGGCCTGGGTCTTTACCCTGGTCATTAGCCTCCACCATCAGTTGATACTGGGTCAAGGTTTCTCTGTCAGGCCGAACCCTAATCTTGACTAGTCCATTTCTAGGATCGATTTCAAAACCAGCATTATCTTCTCCCTCATTCACAATCTTATAGATCATGTTGGCATTTGATGGGGCATCCCCATCTGTGGCCCTTATAGTCAACACTTCAAAACCTATCTCCACATTTTCCCTAATGCTGACTCTGTACTCTGTCTGCTCAAACACAGGCCCATGATCATTAGTGTCACTAATAGTGACAGTGAGGTAAGCAGTGGCCGACCTCTTAGGGGTGCCATTGTCTGTAGCAATAACTTTGAAGATATGTGTGTCCTTGACCTCCCTGTCCAAAGGCTGCAATGTTGTAATGCTGCCGGTCTGCAAATTGATTTTGAAATAATCATTGGATCTGCTATCGAACAGAGCTTCAATATCATATTCTACTTCACCATCATCATCATCGTCGGTATCCAGTGCTTTGAGCGTAATTACGCGAGTTCCCGCCGGTTCATTCTCCGGGACAGACACCTGATAGTTGGGCAGTTGAAACTGGGGAGCGGTATTCACATTTCTTTTTTTACGTTTGGTCCATGAACCCAGTCTACCCAAATCCCCGTCTGTAAACATGGCATGACTATGAAGAGAATTAATTCGCAGTTTCACACGAACAGTGGTGTAATTCCAAAGATGTTGCACACTGCAGAATAAATCCAACTCGTTTCGCTCATTGGGTTGCAGACAGTTTGGCAAAACACTCCCGTTATCAAAAACTACTTTCCAGTCCCCTCCCTTACATAACGAAAGGTAAGAGTGAGGTTTTCGAGTAAAAAGTGGTAAATGTTCATAAATGTTCAAAAGCAAAATCCTATTTGAGACGCATGGATATGTCTCTACTGTTGAGAGAATGTTCATGTAAATCTTGGGCTTACCTTCGTTTGCCTTTCTCCTATATTTAATGAAACAATTCTGTCCGTGCACAAAAGTATTGAAGTGAATTAAAATAAAGTTATCCGAGGTACTTGATTTGATCTGAATGTAAAGCGGCGCAGGGTTCTTCCTCAACAGCGCACAATCAACTTTTCCTGAGAAATATACAATTCCGTGTTGTCTCTCGATATTGAAAATGTGTCTCGCGTATTTAGGAGTTAAAGTCCTGTCTATTTGATAGATCCAACCCCGTCCGAGAGATACATTTCCGAGCACTACTCCAGGCTGTAGAGTATCCGAAACGTGTACATCAAAACATGCAATTACTGGAAAGTGTGATAGAAAACATATCCACGGCCAAAGCATTTGTAATGCCATGGTTTAAAACGCATGGCATCCACCGAATCTGTCAAGAACAGCTATAAAATCCACTGAAGAGGTTTTTCCCGGGTCCTCGCCGTCCAATCCCGTTCCATGATTAGTTAGAATGTTGCGAGGATCGTAGCAGAGCATGGCGCGCCCATTAAATAGTTCGAACAGGTCTCACTCTCCAGAGAACAAGAGAGAGGTCCAACACAGCGGAAAATCGGTCCCCCTCCAGCAGGTGTTTTTTTTTTCTCGGTGTTTGCCCTCCAAGCAAGTTTCTTGTATGACAGTTAATGGGTGTCGAATTTGGTAAACACAAAATGTATGGCTTATTTGCTATGTGAGTTTTATTTGATCAAATATACGTTTCATAACGCTTAAGTTGTTACTAGTGTTATATAAGTTGGACACGTTACACCCCGCCAACTTTGACAAAAAAAAACACTATATCGGAGTTGTCTCGAGATGGCTATGCATATTCATGTATTGAGGCTAGTAGCATAGCATCTCCGTTGAATTCCGGCGGTTGACTTCAACAACCGTCAATGAATATACAAAACTAGATTACAATAGTGAGATCTATCCACCAATCCAAAGAAAGTATAGGCGGGAGCCAGACCGCCCACATTGCCATTTTGACAACCACTCCCATTGTTAGGGCAGAGAGACATGTATTTTGTCTGCATGTATATCGATCATCTGTGCACTCTCTCACCGCCCCAGATCTGAAAGCTACCCTGCTCCCCAACTCTAGGCTGCGTTTACACAGGCAACCAAATTATATTTTTGTTCAGTAATTGGTATTTTGACAGATCTGCTCAGATCAGAATTGGACTACTTGTGTAAACGCCGCACTGTTTGTCAGTCAAACGCTGATTCCCAAATCTCAGCAGCCGATCACAATGTACCATGACGTGATGTGGGTAATGTTCTCTAAAAACCTCCTATTTGTACAGGTATATAGTTTTTCTGTGACGTCTCAGACTTAGGTTTGCAAAATTACATTCACATTTTAAAACTGTCCTCATTGTATAACGTATTTAAAAAATCATAAAGAAATTCACAGACAATTGAAGATTGATTAAATGATGTCACCTAGTGGACATACTTTCCTATAGGCCAGGGATCATCTAGATTCGGCTGCGGGACGACTTTTTTCTTGAGAGGATGGTCGGGGGCTGAAGCCCAAACAGATCTACTATTTGACTAAAACATATTCATTTCAAACCTTGCTTGCATTTGTATACAATCACAAGTCTCTATTATGCTGGGAATACTTGGGAACAGATTTCCTAAATTAAAATAACTTGGCGCTGATTTCCTGGTGTTTTTACAGTATTTTCTGTCCAACAATTATTTATTTTTTAATTCATTGGTCAGAAAACTTGGAGGGCCAAATAAAACCACCCGCAGGCCGCCAGTTGGGGAATCCTGCTATAGGAAGAATCTACTATCATGTGGCCTAAAGTTAGCCTGGTTGGGGAATCCTGCTATAGGAAGAATCTACTATCATGTGGCCTAAAGTTAGCCTGGTTGCCAGTCATAGTTTAGATATTACATTCCACTCCTTGTACTCTGTGTCATTTGCCCATGTCTTTGGCGCATGACACAGAGTACAAGGAGTGGAATGTTAGAGACTGATACCCAGACTTGCCTAAATTCTCTCTCCACTACAAATGATTTAATTTTATATATCAAATGTTTGGCATTTCTAAAATGCATCAGAATTTTATATTTCTTGGTACAGACAGGCACACCAGTATTTGTACATCCTGATCTGCACATCTAGCACTCCAGTGTTAATTGATAAATTGTAGTTACTTTGCCACTACGGCCTATTTATTGCCTTACCTCCTAACTTCATATGCACACATTGTATACACATTTTCTATTGTGTTATTGACTTTACGTTTGTTTATCCCATGTGTAACTCTGTGTTGTTTTTGTCGCACTGCTTTGCTGTATCTTGGCCAGGTCACAGTTGTAAATGAGAACTTGTTCTCAACTGGCCTACCTGGTTAAATGAAGGTGAAATAAAATAAAAAATAAGTTGAAAGCATAGAATCATCTAGAACGTCATTGTATTCTGTAGTGTTAAGATTTCCCTTCCCTGGAACTAAGGGGCCGAGAACGAACAATGAAAAACAGCCCCAGACCATTATTCCATCTCCACTAAACTTTACAGTTGACATTATACATTTGGACAGGTAGTCTTCTCCTGGCATCCGCCAAACCCAGATTTGTCAGTTGGACTACCAGATAGTGAATTGTGATTCATCACTCCAGCGAACCTGTTTACACTGCTGGAGTCCAATGGAGGAGAGCTTTACACCACTCCAGCCAATGCTTGGCATGACGCGTGGTGATCTTAGTCTTGTGTGCAGCTGCTCGGCCAAGGAAACCTCTTTCATGAAGCTCCTGACGAACAGTTCTTGTGCTGACATTGCTTCCAAAGGCAGTTTGGAACTCGGTAGTGAGTGTTGCAACCGAGCCAGACGATTTTTACGCACTACAGCACTCTGCGGCAGCTGTTGATCCTAGACGTTTCCATTTCACAAACACAGCCTTTACAGTTGACCGGGGCAGCTCTAGCATGGCAGAAATTTGACAAACTGACATGTTGGAAAGGTGGCATCATATGACGGTGCCACGTTAAGTCACTAAGCTATTCAGTAAAGTCATTCTACTTCCAATGTTAATTTATGGAGATTACATGGCTGTGTTCTCAATTTTATACACCTGTCAGCAAGGGTGTGGCTGAATTAGCCAAATCTACTCATTTGAAGGGGTGTTCACATACTTTTGTATATATAGTGGATGATATCTTATTTATGAGAGCACAACAACATCTGTCTGTGGGCAGGAGCTGTTCAGTCAAAGGCAAACTTCTGGGTGCCAGGCCAATGGTGGAGTAGACTGTCTCAGAAGCAATGAGCACAGGTCAGCTCTCTGGCCCTAATACCAGACCTGCATTCATTTACATGCAAGACTCAGCATCACAATAAGTTAAATGAAGAACATTTATTAGAGCTTTTAAAATAATCACAGAGCTGCAAGACGGTAACAAACAAAAATAAAAAGGTACAGTACCATTCTTAAAAAGAAATCAGATTGGTGACTTACATAGTATACATACTAACAGTCTCGACTTAAAACAATCTTTTCTTAAACCCTTGATCATCAGCAGCTAGTTCTCATTATAAATGTCATTTGTGTGTGGTACAGGCACAAGCACAAGTGTCAGCAGGAAGGCTATTGGAATCAATATACATGTAGAGGAAATGCTGGAATGCTCTATTGCGATATTATTAATCAAAAGGATAAGTTGATCAGGGGTGCTTCATTTAAGGCATGGTCCTTATCTTCTGGACTCCATTTGATCAGGGGCGAGCTCAGGTCAATCAGCTGTAGGTGGGAAAAAAATACACATACAATTACCAGAAATCAGTGTGGTCATGAATCCTGACAACATATGTGATGAGTCAACTGGGTATCATGGCACTGCCTTTCTCAATAGGAATTTTTAAATAGTTTGAGTCAGTCATCATAATGTATGGAGTACATTCTCTCACCTGACCACCAGAGGGCTTCACAGAGGCTGTTCTGATCAGGACAGGAGTGCTGGAGAGGTCAATTAGGAGTTTCTCATAAGGCCTCAACACAGGTGCCGGGGCATCTACCAGCAAAACCTATTGGACAAGACACAACAAAGAACATACAAACGTCATTCAACCAAAGACAAATAACTTATGCAAGCTGAAACAAGAAAACATATCAACTACTTCCACATATCAAGACATTACCTCATTAACATCCTGGGTCTTCATCCAATTGCATTGAGGCTGCTCTAGCAGCTTTTCAGTGTTCTCGAGCTCCTTGGATTCTTCATTCGGCTCAGGGTGGTTGTTTTCCTTGTTAGTAGGAGGAGGCACCTGGTCCACTCCTGGTTCATCCTGACATACCCCCTGCTCCTCTGGATGGGGGACCGTAGCAGGGGTGGGGGGCTGCACCTCTGGCTCGTCCTCCAGGGAAAATGGCTGGACGGTCTCCTCTTCTGGTGCTGCTGCCACCTCCTCTTGGTAGCTCCCTTTCACCTGGGCGGGACTGAAAAAAATAATCATGTTATCACCAACTAGCCTATTTTTATTACATCACAACACCTTACCCTAACACTGATTCATTGTCACTTATGGCAAGACTATTATCTTGGCCCTTTTAGACAGAGTCCAGTGCGGTGGTCCTAGTGTGGCAGCTGCTTTCTCACCTCCAGTAGATGGCCCTCTGGATAGAGGCTGGCCGGATGGCCATGCTCAGGGAAGGCCTGCCTGGCCGTGAAATGCTATTCGGGGTGAGCATGGGGATACCAGAGATCCTCCGGTTCACAGGGGTGGGAAGGGCAGAGGGGTGTCTCATCTTGGGTTGCACTGCCTTGTTCCCCCCAGCAGGGGGCGTCTGGAACAGCTCTGGAACTGGTCGTTTGTGGGGGAGACTGATGGAAGGAGGGGAGGAAGGCATATTCAATGCTAATGGTATGACTAGGATGACTAACATCTTCAGTATTCTAATAATCGTCAATGGTGTACAATTTCCGACTCCAGACACTTAGGAATAAAAAATAATAATTTAAATCCTAGTTACAGTACCTTTCCACACTGCAAGCAGACATCAATCTCTTTGGCTTCATGATGAGAGGGGCATCAGGGGATGAAACAGCTTTGTAGGGAAGACAAATAAATATGTTAACATTTTTGCAAGCAAACAATTATGAGCCTTTCCATTCAGGAACATGACGTAAGACAAGCCAGTGATCAGTAGTAGCTGCTCATAGGTAGCCAACAGTTGACAAGTCCTCACCTTCCAATCTCCTCTTGAACTGACTAGTAGGGGTTGGAGCAATGAACGCCTTGAGTTTGGGGTTGCCCTTGACGACGTCCTTAGTCTTCGCTGAAGATGAGGTGGGGATGTTGGGCACAGAGGACATTCTCTCCATGTTCATCTTTGCTGGGGTCTGGTGCAAGGGGGTGGCTGTGGCCACCGGTTCAACTCTCTTCAAAGGGGTGGACTGAACCGTTTTAAATCGGTCTTGCTCAGAGAGCTTCCTTCCCGGGTCTGAGATGACACGGCGTGCTACTGTGGTGGAAGAGGGCAGCCCCGGAGCTCGGCTGATGAGGGTAGACCTGCAGGTCTTGGTGGCACTCACAACAGGATTGGTGAGTCGGCTCTTGCCAGCGGGCAGGCGGCCATTAGGGCCACTGATGCTGGAGTTGAGGGACGTGCTGAGTTTACCTAAAATCAGAAACAGGTCAGATATTTGCATTGCACTTTCCATACACTTCACATCTTTGAAATGGTTGAACTGTAGACAGCACCTTGAAATTACACCGTGAAGCTCTACACAGGGCCTCACCTTTCCCTGTGGGTGACACAGACAGACTGGAGTTGAAGCTGGACACTGAGGAAGAGGAGGAAGACGTGTTTCTCCTCTGGTCAGTCACTCTCCTGGTCTGAGGGGGGGCTTTGACCACTGACGGAGCCTGCATCCCACTCTGAATAGGACAAGGACATTCATGTTTCAACACCTGCCATTTTATCAGAGGGTATTCACATATTTTACCACCTGATCTGAAGTCTCCTAATATATATATATATGAATTAAGAATTATGTTTAAAATGTCAGTGTCTGATGATATCAGCAAATTCCTCTGGGTTACCTTGCTAGGGGGTACGAGGGTCCTCTTCCCCTGCAGACTGGAGTTGAGGGAGGTGTCGCTGATGTCGGAGGCTATGCTGGCTGTGTCAGAGAGAAGGTCCTCGCAGGAGGCTGCTCTGCTGGAGTTACGACTACCTGGGCTACGCCTCAGCCCCAAGTTACCCTGAAAGAAACAGACTACATGAGTTGAGAAAACTTTCTACAGTACTGATTTGACCTTAGACTATACAGAATGATCTAGGGTGCTATAGGTGTCCTGGAGGGCACGTAGTCTGGCTATGAGGCTAGATATGTTCTAAGAGCCCATACTTTGCTTGGAGGAGCCAGCATGGTGGTCTTCTCAGCATGCTCCGGTCTGGTCTTGGCTGTCTGCAGGGCTGTCGTCACGGTCGCTCCTCGGGCTGCTGGTTGTTGTTTGCTAGGGAGCACCCCGGTGTTGCAGGCCAGCCCTATCCTTCCTCGGAGCACCATCTTGGTCCGAGTCGTAGTCCCCGCTCTCACAGGGCTGGAAGTGCCAACACGGCTCTTAGTGGAGTTAGAAACCCCACCATCCCTTAACAACCGCTGCTGAATAGCAGGAGGGAGCTGCTTCAATGGACTGTCCTGCACACAGAAGGTCTCCCTTTTGATAGGGCTTAGGACAGCATCAACTGGCTTTCTGAACATGCCCAGTTTGGCCCCAGCATCCTGCACAAAGTCTTCTTTCGGTTCTTCTTTACTCAATGTGAGTGTACCGTTGGTTACCCCTACATCAGGGTGCTGCTGGTTGACAACTAGTTGACTGGCTAGTAGGTTGGCTTCCTTGCAGATTTCCTCAAACTTGTCCACAGCCAAATGACTCCAGCTGGGCCCCTCACCCACAGAAGGAAAACTGCTGACGTTTTCCTTGACAATGGTCTCCAGACCGACGGAGATACACCTCTCCTTGTGACAGACCGGACCAACAAAAACCTCGTCATCGTCTTCATCTCCTCTTGAGCTTTAAACAAGGGGGAATGATTTTACAATGTTATTTTTCATATGTAAGTGATGTAACATTTCCCAAGTAAAATGTATAGACAATGGTAGTATCAAATACAAAGACAGATTGTGAGTACAGTGGCAATGCATTCAAGAGAGAAATGCATACAAACCAAAGAAATGGAAATCAAAGATATCTGACACCAACCTGGCAGGTGAGAGTGAAACGTCAAAATCAAACTTCTCTTCAGCCAATGAGAAGAATTCTTGTGGGAAAGGAACAAGGACATTTAAACAAACACTGCACCAAAAAAATAAAATCATTTGATAGGAAGAACAGTGTTTGTCTCGCTACTAATAGTACATGAACCATGGGGGTTGGTCGGCTCACTTGAGGTGACGATCTCTCAGTGATTTTCTTGAAGGTCTAACTAACCTAGTTATGTCACAATCATATGCGACTTTGTGAACTCGACGGCCCAAACTTGGGGGTCTGGCTCATGGACTTTAACGTTAAACAGTTGACAATGTGAATAGCAATGGAATAAATTATAGTTAACAAGAAATAAGGATAAGAAAGCTGAGTTACCGCTGTTGGCATGGGAATCCATACTCCTCGCGGGACTAGGACAGGTCGCTAGGGCCCAGAGTGCAGATGTAGTAGTAGGTTAACGTTAGTCGTCCTTCACAGGGAAAAGAGGAATTGAAAACGTATGAAAAACAGTGATAGAGAAGCTAGCTAAAAGCTAACGTTATATCTAATAAATCTACGTTAACATTAACTAGCTAGTTTTGACTGACTAGCATGTATTATGAACATAACTAGCTAACATATCATAATTCATTTACATTGTTGGTTAGCTAGCTAACTTTAGCCCAATCCTTATTTTAGTTGGTAATGTATTTGTAGCCGTTTTAAAAATGTATCTAGTTAGCAGTAATCTAGCTAACGCGTTAGCTGGCACGACATACAATAAAATGCATCTGGCTAGCTACGTAGGTCGTTATGACGAATTTCGTATTTCCAATACATCCAAACAGCACCTACCGTCTTATGTTAGTAAATAAGTTTGCTAGTTATATTCTGCTAAATCGATGTCATGCAGTTCAACATCTGTTTCAAAAACATGCATTTGGTCCGCGAGTAAGAGATATTTCAAATTTCGTGAACAAACAAGTCCATGTGACATGCAGGCTACCTCGACATTGGTTGAAACGTCTGGCATAAGCGACACCAGAGCGCTACTGGGAATTGTAGTCATTTTGCCTTTACATTTTTATTTAACCTTTATTTTGACTGGGCGAAAACATAAATATAAAGTATGTAGCCTACAAATACTTTCTTTTGCAGGGGTATCTGTTCTTACTTGAGTATTTATATGTTTTACTTTTATTTTTACTCAACTAGCTACATTCCTAGCTAACGTTACATTTCTTTAAAAATGTATGTACTTTTTACTCCGATACATTTATAATTCCTGGTGGAATTTATGTGATGCAAAAATGCATCACATAAACTGAAATTGAAGAGTGTAGAATTTCAGCAACCAGGAAATGACAGAGCGATTTCTACATTGACGCTTGTATCAGCCAGTCTACCATTTTTCGTTGCGTTGTGCTCGAGGAGATGGCCACACTTTCTTGTGATGCCAATATAAGAGAGGGAGGGTGGTTTTCCCTCTTCGGTCTGTCTTTTTTTGTCAGAAAGTCTGCATTTTAGAATGCGATTTTGTATTGGCCAAAATGTTTGTTTAGTGAAAAAAGATTCTGAAACACTAGCATTCCACTCTATTACTGCAGAAATATTATGCACATTTTCTGAAATTACAATCCAAAAATTCTACATGTAGCTCCTTTAAGGAGGAATTTTTCGCTTTTACTTCAGTCATTTTCTGTTAAGAGATGTCACTTAAACTCAGGTATGACAGGTATTACTTTTTCAATAATAGACTATTATAATACTAGCATTGCGAACAGGGAGAACCAGATACCGGTTGGCCTATAATGGTGTGGTGTGGATTTTTTCAGAGACACTGATGGCCAAATTCAATAGCCTTTTTAAATGAACTGAGTGTTGCAATAATGACTGAATGTTGAGAAAAAGTTTTACAAATATAGAGGGCAGATTCAAAACCATTTAGGTAAGCTAAATAATTCATTTTATTTTCAAAACCATACACATTACTCAACAAGTTTTGAAAATGAATATCGACCACAACAGCCATTGCTTAAAATAAACAGACACAAAGTACTTTATTACCAAATATTGAGATAAAAAAAAATCCTTATAGAGGTGGATAAACAGTAATTCCCAATGTTGAATGAAACTACAGAGAAACAAACAAAAGTTGCTTATGGAATCTTTCTTCATTGTTTACCATCTACAGTACTTCCATTGGATTGGGATTTATACCTTCTTTCTTCTTAATATGAAGTTTGAAATTGCAATACAGGGAAGAAATCCCAAATAAATATGTCCGTATCTCAGAGTAGAAGTGCTGATCTAGGATCAGTTGAATATTTTAGATCATAATGAACCAGATTAAAAGGACAGATCCTAGATCAGCACTCCTACTCTGAGATGGTTTATGGATATGGCCCCTGGATTCCAGAATCCCCCCCCAAAAAAAAAAACCTCTGTTTTGAATCCTTTTCAATTCTGCCTCCAAAATGATGATACCCTGACTTTTGTGAGGGATGAAAACTACTTAGTTTTCTTGAAGAAGATACAAAGCTAGGCTATATTTTACAAAATATTAAGTCTCTCTGAAGGAGGTTATATGCAATAAAGTACTCTGTGCCGAGAGTCTAAAGTCCCCTGTATCTTGCGTAGTCTCTATGTTTCCTGGAGGGTATTTCAAAAAGCAGAATCAATATGGTAGTCAACTTTAAATAATAACAACCCAAATCTCCCAGGTCAGTTCACGGGAGAGGTCAAATGGAAAGGGACATCAATGGGTAAGTATTACTTTATCAACTAACTATACATGTTCATGATGTAGAGAATCAAGTTATATCAGTTAGCTGGGCAAACACTTTGATCCTATTTGTGAAATACAACCCAGGTCATCAAAACCATTCAGCACATTAAACATCTTTGAAATACGTGGTTTTTGATCAGGCAACAACCTACTCCTGATTTAAAATGGTAAAAAATGACTTAAAACCAACAATACACTCACTTCACATAATTATCTCTACAGACACATTGTACAGTATGTATAGTATGTATAGTATCCTTGATTCATAATGAGCCTTTCCATGGAGTCGGTGCTTATCATCTGTGGTCTAGATTTATAGCACTAGTGACAAATGGAAGCTCCACTTTCCAGTAAACATGAAATGTAGTTTTGGAATGATTGGGAACAGAGTGAATATTTACAGTGTGGAATTGTGTACATGGATATTTGTGGTTGTTTTCCAGTTATTCTAACCTCTCCTAATAGACCATAAAACCACCTCTTCTTATTTTGCTAGATATTTCTATGTACCTAGCAAAATACATACCAAATAGAACTTGCAGGCAAAATAGTTCAGTTTCAATAGAAACCTGTTTTCTCCTAAAAAACAGCAATATCTAAAATACAGTATATATTTTTTTAATTTCACAGCCCCACGTTGTACATGTTATTACGTAGGTCTTTCACAGACAATCAAAGTTTCACAAATGTGTAAACAGGTCTGCTTTCACAACATGAATGAAATCGTAAAAATATACATAGCCAATGCATGAATTCTTTAGAAGTATTGCTGATGTACAGCAATGCGTCCCAGCCTCCCTGTTCATTCAATTTCTTTTTTTAAGCGTAGTCTATAATTCTTTCATTCAAAATATGCACCCCTCCATCGATACAAGACTATAAAAGCTGAAATATCTGATGTCCTCAATTCCAGTCCAAACCAAAACTTCTAGAAGCCTCCTCTCCCCACGTCTTGGTATTGTTAAGTGGGCTGAGGTCAGTGGGCCATTACTGGTACTACGGTCCAGCTCAGAGGGAGGTCTCCAGGCTGTTCAGCGGGCTCCCAGGGCACGCCGGAAGCACAGCACTCTCAGGATTCCCGCTAATCTTTGGGCTCTCCTTGTGGAGGGGGATGACCATGTCCACAGCGTTATTGTTCTGGTTGGGCGAGGACGGGAGGGTGGCCAGCTTGGAGTGTGGGGGCAGAGTCTGTGCAGCGTTGCGCTTGGTGGGAGCATCGTCCTCCCCCTCTGTGTCGTCGATGAGTGGGATCTGTGGCTCTGAGTCTTCTATCCTGAACTCTGGGGTTGTCATGAAGTTGTGGATGGAGTTGCGGGACTCCGGGGTCTCCAGACCCTCGTAGGGGGACATAGTGTCTCGGAAGGCATTCACTACGCGGATCTGGACAGTTTGGGGACAAAGACGCAGTCAAAATATGAGTATTGAGACCCCATTGAAAGTTAATAAAGCACAATACTGAGTTTGTATCCAGGCCAATGGTAGCTACGTTTTGGTGTAAAGCTGAGGGATGATTATGAGCTGAGATGTAATTGTGAGTTGACCATACATACCTGAGTCTGGATCCTGCCTAGACCTCTGCACCAGAGGACCTGTCCCCTCCTCATCTCCATCTCAGCGTGGTCAATCTCATCCAGGTCCTCCATCTCCTCCAGCTCCTCCTCAGGGATCTCCTCCTGCTGCGTGCCATGGCCTGCAGACTTCAGGAACTTCAGCCGGCTGGTGGGGACAGTGGTGACTACCTATAAATGAGACACAAACTCAAATGTTGAACTCATTTGTGACAAAACTTTTTTTTGTCATTTAATAACAGGCAAGTAGATCACAGGGACTTTGAAGGACATTAGAAACCAGCAATAAGCTCACCTGGCCCCACAGTAGACATCCAAAGCCCAAGAAGACACACCAGAGCCATTGGTCGATGGTGAGGCACACACAGCTGAAAGGTTTCCCTCCAAACTGCACTATCACAATCTGGATGACAAAACACAGGGTGATTGGAGAGCAATGTTACTTTCTTTCCAATATGAAATCCCCTGTGTGAATTTCCTGTATAGATCTTAATGCTGCTCACCTGGATGACGAACGTTCCGAACACAATGGAGCAGAAGATCATGTTTTTGAAGATGCCGTCAAAGACGTTGCGCTCGCCGTGGATCTTGCGGGCGTTGATCTCATTGAAGAGTTGCATCATGACGAAGGTGTTGAAGACAATTGTGTAATGTTCTGAGGGAGGGGCGTGGAGTGGTGCGTACCTCCCACTGTCAATGTCGAACATCTGCTCCCCTGTGGTGGAAACATACAGTGAGGGGGAAAAGTATTTGATCCCCAGATGATTTTGAACGTTTGCCCACTGACAAAGAAATTATCAGTCTATAATTTTAATGGTAGGTTTATTTGAACAGTGAGAGACAGAATAATAACCAACAAATCAAAAATGTTATAAATTGATTTGCATTTTAATGAGGGAAATAAGTATTTGACCCCCTCTCAATACAATACATTTGCTTTCATAACTTTATCAAGAACAAAGTTGGAGGGAAAGAGGGGAAAAAAATACATGAACTTTAGTGTCAATGTCCAATTGGCACGACTAATTGAATTGACCCCCAGGCGGTACTCACCGGCGAACAGCAGAGTGAAGATGATGGTGAGCTGGTAGACAGCGTGGCCCAGGATGTTCTTCATCATGGTTCGAGAGATGAGGGGCTTGTTGCGGCCGTACGGCTTCCTCAGCAGGAGAGACTCAGTTGGGGGCTCAGTGGCCAGGGCCAGCGAGGCAAAGGTGTCCATGATCAGGTTCACCCACAGCATCTGGACAGCTTTGAGAGGAGAGTCCTGAGGGGAGATGTAGTTTGAGTTATGTATAGCTCTCCACTTTTCAAAGACAGTTGTAACTTGTAGAGTAGATAATAAAAACTCCCTATAGGCAGTTAGACTCTCTCTGTGCCTCAATTTTACAAGCAGAAAGGTAAGATGGGAAGAATGGACATGGCAGAAATAGAGAGTGTCTCACCTGTGTGATGCAGGCTCCGGTGAAGGCCACAATGACAGCCACCACATTAACCGTCAGCTGGAACTGGAGAAACTTTGAGATGCTATCGTAGACGTTCCGTCCCCACATCACCGCCTTGACGATGCTGCTGAAGTTGTCATCTGTCAGGATGATGTCTGAGGCCTCTTTGGCCACATCCGTGCCTGCAATGCCCTGTGGGAACATCATGTCACAGCGTATTAGTCACAGCACCAAAAGTATCCGTCTGGTTGAATGAGAGAGAGAACCTACTCATATAATATTGATGGGACATAACATGTGCCAGATCTTGGAGTATAATAATACCATGGCAAATCCAACATCAGCTTTCTTCAAGGCAGGGCCGTCATTAGTACCATCTCCTGTTACAGCAACAACTTGTCTTGGTTCTTGTACAGTACTATCCATTATACCTGTGAACAGAGGCAAGCATCATCCCTTTAAATAATATGTGAGACCTAAAAATGTATCTGTAACTTTCCAAACATAGTGATGAATAGAAGAAAAAAAAACACAAACATACCTTTCACTAAAGTATGTTTGTCAGTGGGTGAGGATCTTGCAAGCACACGGAGTTTGGGCCAAATCTTATCAATGCGCTCCTGCTCAATCTGGAAGTAGACATTCCTTGGGTTACTCTATCATCCCATTTCTTTTACAGAAACAGTTCTATTTTGTGAGAGGAATATTACCTCTCCCAGTTCATTTCTAATTCGTCGGTTGAACTCTTTGCCGTCTATACAGAGGAAGTCATCTCCGGGCTGCAGTATGCCACACTTGCTAGCGATGGCCCGAGCCGTGTTGATGTTGTCCCCTGTGACCATGCGCACCGTGATGCCAGCACGCTGACACCTCTTAATGGCGTCAGGGACCTAGGGTGGAAGAAGAATACCTTACTGTCCATTTTTTCTCTTCAGATTATGGAAATGTGTGTTTTGCTTATAATTCAATGCCCCAGAGACACACTCACAAACACCTGCTTTCCTTTTTAGAGTGATTATACATGTACACTGTTGAGGGTTATAGCAACACAAACATTTACCTTCTTCAATTAATTAGACGTTTGCAACAAGGACCTTTTGTTTGGGCTCCAATGGCCCTTTTACCTCTGGCCGTACGGGGTCCTCGATGCCCACCACACACAAACAGGTGAGGCCGGTGAGGATGTCAGTTTCGTTTTCCCAGTCAGGCTCGCCGTCAGCAGGGGGGAAGTCCCTGTAGGCCAGGCAGATGGTCCTGAGGCCCTCGGAGGCCATGGGCTCGATCACCTTCTTCACCACGTGATCTCTGTCCCTGGACTTAAAGACCTTAGCCTCCCCATTGGCTGTCATGATCTTACAACACCTGTGTTGAGATAAAGAGGGAATTTATTTTAGGTTTATATTAGGTTTATATTAAGTTTATATACCTTATATATTAGGTTTATATTTATATACTGTATATATTAGGTTTATATTTATATTAGGTTTATATACTGTATATATTAGGTTTATATTTATATACTGTATATATTAGGTTTATATTGATATTAAGTTTATATACGGTATATATTAGGTTTATATTTATATACCGTATATATTAGGTTTATATTTATATTAGGTTTCTAATATTTCTGACAAATAATACTGAGCAAGTTAATTTGCACGAAAGGGAAAAACAGAAAGTCCCGGCCTACTTCTTCAGGAGGATCTCTGATGCTCCTTTGCTGAACATGCGGTAGCTCCCATCTGCGTTCTTTAGCACCGTGCTCATGGACTTCCTGACTGAGTTGAAGGTGTAGACCTTGAAGAGCTTCTCCTCTGGGACCTCATTGCGGATGGTCATATAGTCCCGTCTTAGATCCAAGGCAAAGCCCAGCAAGGCACATTCAGTCTTGTTGCCCACTTGGCGCGGCAGCCCGCCCTCCTTCTCAGGAGACTGAGACAAACCATTTACACATTAAGGTCAGTTCCAAACTTCAAATCAACTAACATAAATTCAATTCTTTACAAATATTTCCCATTGATATCAATGCATGATCGAAATGAAAGTCTAAGTACCCAGATCTCAAGAGGATTTGGCTCTGGCTTGAAATCCCTGACCTGGCACTCAATGTATTTAAACAGATGTCAATAAAAGATTGCCAAGAAAATAGCTTTATTGCAGATCTTTTTGTGTTCTGTTTGCCAGAGTTGAAAATCTCAACAGAGTGAAATATTTTCACTTACCATGATCTTGGAAGTGTAAGCACAGTTGACTCCGATGCCCATAACGAGCAGGTCCAAGACTTTGCCTGGGATGAGGTCAGGCTCAGGAACCACCCTGTAGTGCCTGTCTCCCAGATAAGCCTGGACCACGGTCATCCTGTTCATGGTTAATGTCCCCGTTTTGTCAGAGCAGATGGCTGTGGCGTTGCCCATGGTTTCACAGGCATCCAGGTGCCTCACCAGGTTGTTGTCTTTCATCATTTTCTGAAGAAGAGAGGAGGCTATTATTTGTGATCTGGCAATGGGTTTCTTAATTACTCCTGTCTGAATTATACATACTGTGTTAACCTGGTAGTGATACCTACTTTGACAGAGTAGGCCAATGAGATGGTGACGGCCAAGGGGAGACCTTCGGGCACGGCCACCACTAGCACAGTTACACCTATGATGAAGAACTTGACACAGAACTGTATGTAGATGGGTGTGCAGTCCGCGACCCATGGAAGGCCCTGGATCCAGAAAGTGTCCACCATAAACAGAGTTATCAGGATGATTACTGTCAATCCCGACATGAACAGGCCTGGACAGGTGAAAGGATAGGAGTGAACACAATGAAAGAGGAAAATATCTTTAATAATTACAAACTGAGACAATCTGCTGTGGAAATCAGAATTCAGAATTCCAAATTTTTTCCAAATTTTGCTTGGTTGAAATAGAGGGCTTCCCTTGTGATGGTCTTACCTGCTTTGCCGATCTGCACTGCTAATTTGGTCAACTTCCCCTGGAGCACAGACTTTTCCTTCTTCGGTAGGTTGGCTTTCTTCTTCTCCTCTCCTCCATCGTCACTGTTTAGGGGCTGCATTTCCACGCCTGCACCACCCTTAGACTTACCTGAGGGAGACAAGAGGATGGGTTCAAATGACATTAAGTTGAAATAGAGACATTTTGGGAAACATCGGGTTCACATCTAATTCACAACATGGGCCCATCAAAATGAATTTCCTCAGAGATGACAAGAGTGTAACTATACTCCCAGAATAACTATACTCTGTAACTATACTCACTGAGTAACTATGCTCTCCGAGTAACTAACTATACTCCATTAGTAACTAACTATACTCCAGAAGTGGATATATTCCAGAGTAACTAACTATACTCTCTGAGTAACTAACTATACACCCTAAGCAACTACACTCCCTGAGTAAATAACTATACTACCTGAATAATTAGACTCTCTGAGTAACTAACTATACTCCCTGAGTAACTAACAATAGTCCTTGAGTAACTATACTCCCTGAATAATTGTACTCCCTGAGTGTAAGGAATAAAATAAGGAATAAGGCAGTAAAAACCAGGAGAAATCTACTTCTACAGTATCAAACTTGTCACGCCCTGACCCTGAGAGCCTTTTTATGTCTCTGTTTTGGTTTGTGATTTGGGCTGGGCGTTCTATGTTTTGATTTTCTACGTTTTCTATTTCTTTGTGTTTGGCCGGGTATGGTTCTCAATCAGGGACAGCTGTCTATCGTTGTCTCTGATTGGGAATCATACTTAGGCAGCCTTTTTCCCTGTTGGTTTTGTGGGAAGTTGTCTTTGTTAGGGGTATTATAGCCCTTGTAAGCGTCATGGTCGTTTTTGTTATTTTTGTTTGCGACATTATCAAATAAAAAGAAAATGTACGCTCACCACACTGCACCTTGGTGTCATTCCGACGATGGCTGTGACAGAACTTCCTACCACCAAAGGACCAAGCAGTGTGGTGAAAGGGACTCCTGGACATGGGGGGAGATCCTGGACAGTAAGGGACCCTGGAGGCAGGCTGGGGAGTATCGCTGCCCAAAGGAGGAGATGACTGCAGCGAAGGAGGACCGGCGGCGATATGAGGAGGCTAACCATCGAAGCAGGCAGGAGAGGCAGCCCCCCCAAAATTTGGGGGAGGGGGCACAAGGGGAGATTGGCGGAGTCGGGTTATAGACCTGAGCCAACTCCCCGTGCTTACCGTGGGGACCAGCCAGGGCGGATTGTGCCAACTCAGAGCTCTTGGTCTCCGGTGCCACGCAAGAATGGGCATCCAGCCAGGGCGGATTGTGCCAACTCTCAGAGCTCTTGGTCTTCAGCCAAAAGGGTGCGCTGTGACTGCTCAGTGCGTCCCCCACAGCCCGGTTTGACCTGTGCCTGCCCGGGAGGTGCCGGGCTAAAGTGGGCATTCAGCCAAAGGAGAGGTGCACGTGTTAAGCACCAGATCTCCAGTGCTCCCCCACAGCCCGGTTTGACCTGTGCCTGCACTCGGGAGGTGCCGGGCTAAAGTGGGCATTCAGCCTGGAAGAGTGGTGCCAGGGATAAGCACCAGATCTCCAGTGCTCCCCCAAAGCCCGGTTTGACCTGTGCCTGCGCTCGGGAGGTGCCGGGCTAAATTGGGCATTCAGCCTGGAAGAGTGGTGCCAGGGATAAGCACCAGATCTCCAGTGCTCCCCCAAAGCCCGGTTTGACCTGTGCCTGCACTCGGGAGGTGCCGGGCTAAAGTGGGCATTCAGCCTGGAAGAGTGGTGCCAGGGATAAGCACCAGATCTCCAGTGCTCCCCCAAAGCCCGGTTCAACCTGTGCCTGCGCTCGGGAGGTGCCGGGCTAAAGTGGGCATTCAGCCTGGAAGAGTGGTGCCAGGGATAAGCACCAGATCTCCAGTGCTCCCCCACAGCCCGGTTCATCCTGTGCCTGCTCCCAGAACCAGGCCTCCTGTATGCCTTCCCAGCCTGGAGGGCCCTGTGGCAGCCCCACGCACCAGGCTGCCTATACGTCTCCTCCCATCAGTGATGATCCACAGTCCGGGGCCCGCAGCGAGGATCCTCAGTCCAGGGCCAGCAGCGAGGGTCCCCAGTCCGGGGCCAGCAGCGAGGGTCCCCAGTCCGGGGCCCGCAACGAGGGTCCCCACACCAGAGGCGCCACTCTATTTTGGCTTGGTCAGGGTGTGATTTGGGGTGGGCGTTCTATGTTCTTATTTCCTATGTTTTCTATTTCTTTGTGTTTGGCCGGGTATGGTTCTCAATCAGGGACATCTGTCTATCGTTGTCTCTGATTGGGAATCATACTTTGGCAGCCTTTTCCCTGTTGGTTTTGTGGGAAGTTGTCTTTGTTAGGGGTACTATAGCCCTTGTAAGCTTCACAGTCGTTTTTTTTGGTTGTTTGTTTTTGTTGGCGACATTATCAAATAAAAAGAAAATGTACGCTCACCACGCTGCACTTTGGTCTACTTCTCATGACGACCGTGACAATACTGTAACATTCCCTTCAGTTCTCTCTTTATTTTTTCCAGATACATTAGAAAAAAAGTCAAAAATGAGCAAACATGAGCACCTCATAATACAATAATTGTAATAAGAATTGTTGATGCATCCAATTAACAAATAATTAAATGGGGGAAATAAAATAGTACATTGGTGTGTAAGGATTCATAGTTGGATGGCAGGGGTTGTTGATACTGCATGGAAACGGATAGGGGGTGCTATTCTATGTAATACACTGCAGTGACACTATGGTGTTTGGCTCGCAGTCTTTAATCCTAGTCTGGGGATTATTGCTCTTTCTTGGCTGAGATTCTCTACAAGCCAATCCAACCGCCATCATCCCAAAACATGCCCATGTTCTGTAAATGTACAATACACACGCACTAGAACCCTAAATACTCAACACGTTAGTAAGTGAAGTAAAGGGACCTTGTTCATCCAGGCAAATGTGTGAGTGAGCGTGTGGGTGGAAGTGTTTAAGTGTGCTGATCCGAAAACAGTACAGGTTGTTAGCTAAAGGAAGAAAAGCAGAGGGGGAAAGCAGCTGCTGAGATTAAGAGCTGTAATCTCCTTGGTCCTAATCACCATGAGCGGAGTCAAGAGCACCTGCTGCTCGGACCACAGGGACACACATATTACCATATGCCCTCCGGGAAACACAGGGCCGCACCGGCAGCGAGGCCTAGCTCAGACTTTACCCACCTCACGCAGACCAGATCATACAGAGTCTATATAAACACACAAACCAAACTATACAGTACTCAAAATAAACACACCATGCTCGTGAAGTGCACACAAATAAAAACTAGCAGCTTCAATGTAGATATAACACACAATAACAAACCTACCTTTCTTGTTTTTCTCATCTTTCTTATCTGTGGAGAGAAAGAAACCACTGCACTTAAAACCTTATCCATTTACACATCAGCAAAGAGCTTCTCACTTTTGCAGAGTGGCAAAACCCTTCTAGTTGTAATGTGTTCCCTTGGATGTGAGTTTTATTGACGGCTAGCCCTTTACATCGCATTGGAAACTAAGAGGTGTAAATGCTCTGACATGCATTTCTGTCTCAACTCCCTAATAGTGTACTCCCTCACTATGACAATCCCCTGATCAATGATACTGGGATTACAGACTTAAACACAACGCTCCTCTAACACTCTTGGCAGGAAGCTAAGGACCAGGTTGTTTAATTCACAGGCAGTAACTGTTTTTAGCCGGGGTGTGACAGGAGAGAGGTTCATGGTCCAACTGACCCAACTGCAGCCAGTTAACTGATATGTTAACCAGCTGAGATCTTAAATCTGCATCTTCTATAGTGCTCCCACATGCTGTGATTAACATGCACCACAATTCAGCTATAGAAACTGTTTGTGTAGTGTG
This sequence comes from Oncorhynchus tshawytscha, assembly GCF_018296145.1. Taxonomy (NCBI): domain Eukaryota; kingdom Metazoa; phylum Chordata; class Actinopteri; order Salmoniformes; family Salmonidae; genus Oncorhynchus; species Oncorhynchus tshawytscha. Next base: position 11,963,194 of record NC_056429.1, read on the forward strand.
CTCCCCCATAACTTTGTTATTCATAGTGTTTTTATCATTGGCCCAGCATCTGAGTGGAAGTATTGAATGTGCATGTTACTCACACACCATTGGCAGACATCTTATCATTGAAGATAGCTTAAACATTTTCAGGTATTTTAATAGATGACCCAAAGCCAAAAACGTCATTTTACTATCTCTCTTGAATGATTGATTGACCACTTCAGTTAATAAAGGGAGAATAACCCTGTCTGCCATCACCTCTATGGAAGCAGATAGCTTTATGTCATGCCACTGGCACAATGTAGCAAGTGTATGCCTTCTGGGATAAATGATAGCATAATCGAATATCTTACAACACCTGTTGGACAGAGTTTCTCAAAACAATTCAATTTTATGTTTACTCCTATGGCGAGTCTCAATAAAAAGCAAGTAGGTCTATTCGTAACAGTTAATACAATGGACAGAGGTGAGAGGTTTGTTTGACACATTTAGTGACAGATGGCTATGAAAGAACAATCCAGTTCAACATACTTTTCTTGTCCAGTTTGTCTTTTTTGTCCTTCTTTTCTTTCTTCTCTTTCTTTTTCCTCTCATTCTCTTTCTTCTTCTCCTCTTTCTCCCTCTTTTTCCTTTCCTTCTCCGCCTTTTCGTCCTCATCGTCATCTTCGTCTTCCTCGGCTCCAAGTAGTGTGTAAATGATGCCGGTCTGGGAGTTGACACCTACTGCTGTGATCAATATCTTCCCAGAACCCTCCATGACGTGGGTACCTGACGAAAGAAAAGACAGACATGGGACAGACATGATCACAGGAACCTTAACAATGGAATCTCTCCAACTAAAATGGGATGGTACATTTTCAGACTTTTATTGCATGTTTGAGAAAAGTGAAGAGGGGCATCTGTTAAATATGTAATTAAATATGTAATTAAACTTGTATGGCCTAACAGTATCTATGGAGGAATAGAGAGCGTGCTGTTTCAAGTAGCTGTTGACTCCTAAGAGCTCTTAAGAAGAGTGATTGACAGTAATAGGAAAAGGCTATAACGTCTGATGCACCAAACAGATAAAAATTAGGTTAAGATTAGGGTTATGAGGTAGGGTAAGTGTTAGGGTCAGGGCTAAGGGTTTGGTTAAGGTTAGGGTAAAGGTAAGGGACAGTTGGAAGTTTTGGCTAGTCAGTTTAAGCGTCAGCTGTGTCCTTATAGCCTCTCTCACAACAATAATATATACCAGGCTTTTTTGGTCATGATAGACAGGGCATGAGTAGTAAATGTTGTTATTCTCTACTTGAGTAGGGATGGGAAATCAAATGGTCCATTCCGTCACCTAAATCCCCATTCATTCACTTTTTTTTCAGGTGCCTGCCAGTGCCACAGCAACTACAGTATTTCAAGGGAGAAAAACAAGTGCCTCAATCTATTATCATCTCTTAGTAGTAGTCTACAAACAAGGAGACCCATGTGGTCGTGTTGTGCAGTGGCAGTCAAGCCTTCAAGCTACAATCCATGAGGACGTTTGATTAAAGTGACGCTCCAAAAGGTCTTGTATCATTTCAGCCAGTAGTTTTGAAAGTAGGGCTCACGAAGAGTAGCTGCTGCTTTGGCAAATACGAGACAAAAAGGGTCCCCGAAATTGGTCACAATTGTCTACAACGTCATCCATTTCGTATGATATGTTGCGAATTGCATGGGGCTATGGCCCATGACGTGAACATGCAAAACCGGTGAGGTAGAAGAGCCCTTCTCAAATGGAACAGTAATCTGTTGTCAACAAGGCAGGATGATGCATCGTTCAGAAACCAGAAAATATATGTTTGAATTTTCAAACTACTTTTCATTGAGAAGGCAGATAAAGCCTGTTAATCAAAATCAATCATGTTTGCATTTGAAAACACAGAATCCTACACATTACTCCACGTGCTTCAAACTACGTAACCTTTGTTTTGAGCCAACTTCGCCGTTGGCCAGAACGAGGGCACCTGGCTCACGCCCGGGAGGCAACTCAATTCCAAAACAAATGCAATCAACGCTAACCCGCTTCACCCGGGACGTGCCCGGGGAATTAACTCCCTCATTAATTAAAACAATAACAAAGCGACACCCCGCCTCTGTTTCTTTAAAAAGCTGAGTGATGGGCCTGGATAAATGTAAGCACTCTCAAATTCATAGAACAAGAAATGGATGCAAGGACTGACCATCCATGATATTATAATTGTTTTATTTTTTTATTTAACCTTTATTTAACTAGGCAAGTCAGTTAAAGAACAAATTCTTATTTACAATGACGGCCTACCCCGGCTAAACCCGGACGATGCTGGGCCAATTGTGCGCCGCCCTATGGGACTCCCAATCACGGCCGGATGTGATACAGCATGGATATCAAAATTAAATTTTTAACCATGTTTAAAGGCTATACAGAGTTTGTTTTATGTTGTTGATAAACATTGTAGTAAAACTAGCTTTAGATGGGGTACAACAGTTGAACAAAGCTCATGAGGCATTTATAAAGTTATTTTTTCAAGAATCAATATCATTCACTTATAAGTTTTTTAAAAAGTACTTATCAACTAAGGATTTTAGCTTGAAAGGGGAGTGATACCACTGGGCGTTATACAGTCTGATCCATATTGGATTTGTAACTAGACATCAGCCATATTATATGAAGAGAGGAAGGCTCATCATCATTACCTGACAGCAGCATGGGATCGTTGTCCAATGTCTTCTTGACATGGTCAGATTCACCGGTTAGAGAGCTTTCATCGATTTTCAAATCATTTCCCTGGATTAGCACACCATCAGCAGGAAGAAGGTCACCTGGAAAAACATACATATACACCAGACTGTTCAGCTGGGTGAGTTAGCTCATTTACCCCAGATTCAGACCGAGTAGAGGAAAAAAGTAGGATTGCTCTTTGGTTTTAGGGCACACACACATACTGTATGCAAGCTAGCACACGGACACACACACAAATAAACACTGAATGGCATTCTTCTTTCAGGACCATACCGTATTTCACTTGTGCAACATCGCCGACTACGATCTCAGCCACGTGGATCTGGATGACTTGGCCTCCGCGGACCACCGTGAACTTCTGCTCCTGTTCAATACGGCTCTGCAGCCCACGGAACTGCTTCTCTTTACTCCAGTCATTGAACGCCGTCACCAGGACCACACAGACGACAGACAGGAGGATGGCGGCACCCTCAATCCAGCCCGTGTCTGCCTCCCCCTCATCCTCCACTCCTCCCGCTGCCTTCCCACAATCTGAAAGAAAGGGACAGTTGTCACTATCTGGACGTGCTACAAAGGACAGAAGTACATTGCATTCCCTACAGAATTGTGTTTTTATACCTCAGGCCTAACCCTAAATTGAGGACAAGTAGCTCATTCATTCTGATGACATTGACAATATTGTCTTTGGTAGCATGGCCATTACCCAAAGGATCCCACAGAAAGTATCCTACAATGATTATAAAACAGGAAGTACACTGTTTTGATCCCAGGAAGTACACTGCGACCGACTACTGCCACTGAAGTCCTTTGTGGAATGGGATTATGGATTGATTGAAGTGTATCAGTTTCAGAGTGAACCCCTTTATGATTAGATAATAGGCAGGATACTCACACTGTGTACCAAGCTGTATCTCTTTCTATCAACAAAGTCAGAGACTTGTGACGATCCCCAGGAGGACACAGAAACAAAGTGCCGTCTGAAATTAGATCTGCTTGTTTTGGTCTGCAATGAAATACTAACTATCCGTCCAATAACCAATTACCAGCAACTGCACAAACCAAACGCATGTATGACTGCATGCATGAAGTTTACAGTTGCAAAGTAGCAACAATCAGATCTTTTGGTATTTGATTGAGTAAATATGAATCACCTGGTGATTAATCCATTAGAGCAGGTATTCCCAAACTGGGGTACCCCAGGGGTACGCGCAATGCCGTGGGGGGTACGCGCAATGCCGTGGGGGGTACGCCAAATATAAATGTGATTCACATTTTCAAACAGTACATTTATAGTTTCCAACGGGGCTATACATTTGGGTGATGTTTCTTTCTCGCCTGAGTAGCCTTGTTTCACTGGCAAAAATGAAATGAAACCATCTAGTGTTCAGCAAAATAATAACACAATGTCAAATACAACTAGCCTAATCAAATAATTAACATCCAATCACATTAACTGTTACTCTGTCTCGGTAAACCTTCACTCTTGCGCAGACATTTAGAAACAAAACATGACCATTTGAAAAATAAGCCACAGGAGTTTATTGAGCGAGAATAAAGACTACTTTCGAGAAGTAAGACATGTGTAAAAGCAACAGATACCATTAATAAGAAGGGGCTAGATGCTGAGTGTAACGAATGTCGTCGGGAGAAGGAGAAGAGGACCAAGATGCAGCGTGGTAGAAGGAGAAGGAGAAGAGGACCAAGGTGCAGCGTGGTAGAAGGAGAAGGAGAAGAGGACCAAGGTGCAGCGTGGTAGAAGGAGAAGGAGAAGAGGACCAAGGTGCAGCGGGGTAGAAGGAGAAGAGGACCAAGGTGCAGCGTGGTAGAAGGAGAAGAGGACCAAGGTGCAGCGTGGGAGAAGGAGAAGAGGACCAAGGTGCAGCGTGGTAGAAGGAGAAGAGGACCAAGGTGCAGCGTGGTAGAAGGAGAAGGAGAAGAGGACCAAGGTGCAGCGTGGTAGAAGGAGAAGGAGAAGAGGACCAAGGTGCAGCGTGGTAGAAGGAGAAGGAGAAGAGGACCAAGGTACAGCGTGGTAGAAGGAGAAGAGGACCAAGGTACAGCGTGGTAGGAGAAGGAGAAGAGGACCAAGGTGCAGCGTGGTAGAAGGAGAAGGAGAAGAGGACCGAGGTGCAGCATGGTAGAAGGAGAAGGAGAAGAGGACCAAGGTGCAGCGTGGTAGAAGGAGAAGGAGAAGGAGAAGAGGACCAAGGTGCAGCGTGGTAGAAGGAGAAGGAGAAGAGGACCAAGGTGCAGCGTGGTAAGCATTCATAATACGTTTAATAAATACCAACACTAGAAGAAAAACAACAAACGAACAGTTCTGCAAGGTGCAATACACAAAACAGAAAACAACTACCCACAAAACCCTTGTTGGGCAAGAGCTACCTAAGTATAGTTCTCAATCAGAGACAACGACAGACTGTCCCTGATTGAGAACCATACCCGGCCAAAACCAACGACATACAAACACATAGAAAAAGGAAGATAGAATGCCCACCCTAGTCACACCCTGGCCTAACCAAAATAGAGAATAAAAGCCTCTCTATGGCCAGGGTGTGACACTGAGCTACCGAGTGGCTAGGACAGGCAAGCCCCATACTATTGTGGAGGACTTACTTCTTCCTGCTGCCGCGGATATGGCTGGGACAATGCTGAGGGAAAGGCCCAAAAAAACTATGCAGACAATGTCTTCATCAAACAACACTGTTTCACAATGCATCAATGACATGACAGGAGATGTTTCGAAAAACAACTACTCCTTCACAAGCCAGTGAATTATATGCGTTACAGCTGGATGAGTCAACAGACGTGGCGGGCCTGGCACAGCTCCTGGTAAATGTCTGTTATGTTTAGGGTCAATTAAGGAAGACATCCTCTTCCGCAAACCACTGGAAACCAGGACAACAGGAGAGGATATTTGGACAGCTTTGTGATATCAAATGGACTTTGGTGGTCAGGATGTGTTGGTATCTGTACTGATGGCGCAAAAGCCATGACAGGGAGACATAGTGGAGTGGTAACACACGTACAAGCAGTTGCTCCAGACGCCACTTGGGTACACTGCAACATCCACCGAGAGGCTCTTGCTGCCAAGGGAATGCCTGACAGTTTGAAATACATTTTGGACACTACGATTGTAAATAACTTTGTTAAAGCAAGGCCTTTGAACTCTTGTGTATTTTCTGCACTATGCAATGATATGTGCAGCGACCATGTAACGCTTTTACAACATACAGAAGTGCTTTGGTTATCAAGGGGCAAAGTATTGACACGTTTTTTAAATTGAGAGACGAGCTTAAAGTTTTCTTTACTGACCATAATTTTCACTTGTCTGACCGCTTACATGATGATCAGTTTCTCACACTACTGGCCTATCTGGTTGATGTTTTTTCTCGCCTGAATGATCTGAATCTAGGATTACAGGGACTCTCCGCAACTATATTCAATGTGCGGGACAAAATTGAGGCTAAGAAGTTGGATCTCTTCTCTGTCTGCATTAACAAGAACAACACACAGGTCTTTCCATCATTGTATTATTTCTGTGTGCAAATTAACTCAAGCTTACGGACAATGTCAAATGTGATATAGTGAAGCACCTGAGTGAGTTGGGTGTGCAATTACCCAGGTACTTTCCCGAAACAGATGACACAAACAACTGGACTCGTTATCACTTTCATGCCCTGCCTCCAGTCCACTTACTGATATCTGAACAAGAGAGCCTCATCGAAATTGCAACAAGCAGTTCTGTGAAAATGTCATTTAATCAGAAGCCAGTGCCAGATTTCTGGATAGGGCTGCGCTCAGAGTTTCTTGCCTTGGCAAATCGCGCTGTTAAGACACTGATGCCCATTGCAACCACGTACCTATGTGAGAGTGGATTCTCAGCCCTCACTAGCATGAAAACTAAACAGGCATAGGCTGTGTGTGGAAAATGATTTAAGACAGACTCTCTACAATACAATTCAACATTGCAGAGTTATGTGCATCCTTTCAAGCACACCCTTCTCATTAACCCGTGTTGAGTTATTTACAATTTTCCATTAACAAATAAGGTTTCATATCTAAGATGGCTAAATAAAGAGCATAATTATTGATTATTATTATATTATTATTTGTGCCCTGGTCCTATAAGAGCTCTTTATCACTTCCCATGAGCCGGGTTGTGACAACTCACACTCATTCTTATGTTTAATAAATGTATAGCGTGTGTGTGGCGGGCTTACAATGATGGCAAAAAACAACATTTGAGAGTGCGCTGACCCAGGTGCTAGTAGAGGGGGTTCGCAGCTGGATGTTGAATGTTTGAAGGGGTGCAAGTTTGGGAAACACTGCATTAGAGGACATGGTATTTCAAATAAGAGTAGATACTTACTTTCTCTTTCGGCATCTGGAGGTCTATAAAAAGAAAGGCCTAATGAAATGATGGCTGCCACTTCTAGGATAATTAGTGTCACATCTTGCAACGCTTCCCACACTAACTGAAGAAATGTTTTTGGCTTTTTTGGAGGTATTACGTTCTGTCCAAACTCCTCTTTCCTTCTGGCGATGTCGTCAGCATGCCCTCCTAACCCTAGAGACGAAAGGAGGGAAAGGAATTATTAACAACTGTATGGCATTTTGTATTGTCTAGAATTCATATAGTATCAGATACAGATATAGGATCTTAATCTGAACCATCATAATACTGCAGCAACAGGAAAGGTGAATTATTATGTGAAATATTATTGATGGACATTTTCGTAGGGACAAAACAAACTTCAGAAGCCTTTTTAAATGTCTGCATTGCAGGAAAGATCTGCAACAGGATGATAATCTGTACATGCATCCCAAAATGAGAAAAATAGTGTTACTCTCCCCCTGCTTGAACTCCCATTTCTGAGCAAAGTAATGCAGACTTGTCTGTTTGAACTTTTCATTATGTTCACACACTGAACAGCAGAAACAGAACCTGTCAAGAACGGTTAGAGTTGTTTGTTTTTGGAGGCTTTCTAACCTGAAGCTTTAGACCTTTGTGGTGGCTCTGCATGGGCTGTGTTTATGACTAAACCTGACAAAGGTCGGAGGACCATGAACACGGCCCATGGAATGTTACATCACAAGGGTCTTTAGAACAGGCTAGGCAAATCAATGCCATTCAAAGCCCTCATCTGCCCTCAAACAACATGCTAGACTCAAAAGTATGTTAAATAGCACTGGCATGTGCAAAAAGACCACTCAAAATACTTGCAGTAAGATGTATCTTTTTTTACATTGTCCATGACGGCAATACTATGCAGATACTGTGCAGATACCATGCAGATACCAACAGTCAGTATGGGATCCTGTTTAATGATGCACCTGCGACCTGCAATATTCTTGGTAAGATTTTGGTTATTTTGCAGACAGAAAGTGTCACACCAAAACTACACAAAAGCACACCAAAACCTTTTTGATGGACACATGTATTCTCGCTGAAAGGTGCTTCATAATGCAACCAGATCTGAGATTGTATTGGCTGTACTTTTCTTTACATTTAATCATTGATTTAAAAGAAAATGATGACAAAGACACACATTTCCATTAGGTGATTCTGCCTCTGCCCCTCTGATACAGAAAGCAAACTGATCTAATCTCTGAGCCAAATGGACAGGCAAAAGAAGTCACACAACAAACTCAGTTTACTCCTCTTATACTGTATTCTCGTTAGATTTTATAGAGATCTCTAGTGCTTCTATGACAATGACAAAATAAAAGGGACAAGAGACGGCAGCCTTGTCTATCAACATAGTATACCTAAAAAGTAATGGTCAGTGACACCAATGTGGTGTGTGTGTGTGAAACAAAGACATCTGTAGTTTTTCAATCATGCCATGTCAAATTTAGCAATGCAAAATAATAAGCATTGCTGCTTGTGGGCACACAACTTCAACCAGCTAGTGAGGAGAGATGGTCTGCAACCCTTTGCCTTGATGACAGCTTTGCACACTTGGCATTTCCTCAACCAGTTTCATGATGTAGTCACCTGGAATGCATTTCACTTAACAGTTGTGCTTTCTTCAAAGTTAATTTGTGGAATTTCTTTCCTTCTTAATGCTTTTGAGCCAATCAGTTTTGTGGTGACAAGGTAGGGGGGTTATACGGAAGATAGCCCTATTTGGTAAAAGACCAAGTCCATATTATGGCAAGAATAGCTCAAATAAGCAAAGAGAAATGACACTCCATCATTACTTTAAGACATGAAGGTCAGTCAATATGGAACATTTCAAGAAATTGCAGCCCAAATAAATGCTTCACAGAGTGCAAGTAACAGACACATCTGAACATCAACTGTTCAGAGGAGACTGTGTGAACCAGGTCTTCATGGTTGAATTGCTGCAAAGAAACCACTACTAAAGGACACCAATAAGAAGAAGAGACTTGATTGGGCCAAGAAACAGGAGCAATGGACATTAGAGTGCAAATTTGAGGTTTTTGTTTCCAACCGCCGTGTCTTTGTGAGACGTAGTGTGGTTGAAAGGATGATCTCTGCATGTACATTTCCCACCGTAAAACAAGGAGGAGGAGGTGTTATGGTGTGGGGTGTTTTGCTGGTGACACTGTCTGCGATTTATTTAGAATTCAAGGCACACTTAACCACCATGGCTACCACAGCATTCTGCAGTGATACACCATCCCATCTAGCTTGGGCTTAGTGGGACTATCATTTGTTTTTCAACAGGACATTGACCCAACACACCTCCAGGCTGTGTAAGGGCTATTTTACCAAGAAGGAGAGTGATGGAGTGCTGCATCAGATGACCTGGCCTCCACAATCCCCCGACCTCAACCAAATTGAGATGGTTTGGGATGAGTCGGACTGCATAGTGAAGGAAAAGCAGCCAACAATCCCTCAGCATATGTGAGAACCCATTCAAGACTGTTGGAAAAGCATTCCAGGTGAAGCTGGTTGAGAGATTTCAAAGAGTGTGCAAAGCTGTCATCAAGGCAAAGGGTGGATATTTGAAGAATCTCAAATATAAAATATATTTTGATTTGTTCAACACTTTTTTGGTTACTACATTATTCCATATGTGTTATTCCATAGTTTTGATGTCTTCACTATTATTCTACAACGTAGAATTATTATTTTTTAAATAAAGAAAAACCCTTGAATGAGTAGGTATTCAAAAACCTTTGACCGGTAGTGTAGAAACGTAGAATTTTCACATATGTTGCTGTTGGGGTGGTGCTGGAGATGATGAATATGAAACATTTTGAAATTTCCCTTTAACCTTTCTAATGATATCTTTTTTTGTCACAACTCCAGAAATATGACCCTACTAGAATATCAATTAACTTTGTTTCTGGAAAATTAATGCTCAGCTTCTGTTGCATGTGGCATTGTTGTAGCACATACCGCTAGCAACATTTTAGCCACAGACTGTTATGTGCTAGCTGTCTAGTCATTTTATAAATGTGCAATGAGCATAAAATTACACATTTATATAAAGAATTGGCAACTCCTTCTCATTCTGATAAAAAAGCATTGTCTTATGTGTACAGGTAGGCCCCTTGATTTCAACATCTAAACAAAGTGGACAGGCTAGCATGCTGTTCTAACAGTTGGAGATGGACAGGAGGGTGTGTTCATAACAGGTCAACTGTTCAACCTTGTTAGCCAGTAAATAGATCCAAGTTGGCTAGACTTAAAATATAAATATTTATCTGGTTACTCACTAAATCAAATCAAATCAAATCAAATTTTATTTGTCACATACACATGGTTAGCAGATGTTAATGCGAGTGTAGCGAAATGCTTGTGCTTCTAGTTCCGACAATGCAGTAATAACGAGCAAGTAATCTAACTAACAATTCCAAAAAAAACTACTGTCATACACAGTGTAAGGGGATAAAGAATATGTACATAAGGATATATGAATGAGTGATGGTACAGAGCAGCATAGGCAAGATACAGTAGATGATATCGAGTACAGTATATACATATGAGATAAGTATGTAAACCAAGTGGCATAGTTAAAGTGGCTAGTGATACATGTATTACATAAGGATGCAGTCGATGATATAGAGTACAGTATCAACGTATGCATATGAGATGAACAATGTAGGGTAAGTAACATTATATAAGGTAGCATTGTTTAAAGTGGCTAGTGATATATTTACATCATTTCCCATCGATTCCCATGATTAAAGTGGCTGGAGTAGAGTCAGTGTCATTGACAGTGTGTTGGCAGTAGCCACTCAATGTTAGTGGTGGCTGTTTAACAGTCTGATGGCCTTGAGATAGAAGCTGTTTTTCAGTCTCTCGGTCCCAGCTTTGATGCACCTGTACTGACCTCGCCTTCTGGATGGCAGCGGGGTGAACAGGCAGTGGCTCGGGTGGTTGATGTCCTTGATGATCTTTATGGCCTTCCTGTAGCATCGGGTGGTGTAGGTGTCCTGGAGGGCAGGTAGTTTGCCCCGGTGATGCGTTGTGCAGACCTCACTACCCTCTGGAGAGCCTTACGGTTGAGGGCGGTGCAGTTGCCATACCAGGCGGTGATACAGCCCGCCAGGATGCTCTCGATTGTGCATCTGTAGAAGTTTGTGAGTGCTTTTGGTGACAAGCCGAATTTCTTCAGCCTCCTGAGGTTGAAGAGGCGCTGCTGCGCCTTCCTCACGATGCTGTCTGTGTGAGTGGACCAATTCAGTTTGTCTGTGATGTGTATGCCGAGGAACTTAAAACTTGCTACCCTCTCCACTACTGTTCCATCGATGTGGATGGGGGTGTTCCCTCTGCTGTTTCCTGAAGTCCACAATCATCTCCTTAGTTTTGTTGACGTTGAGTGTGAGGTTATTTTCCTGACACCACACTCCGAGGGCCCTCACCTCCTCCCTGTAGGCCGTCTCGTCGTTGTTGGTAATCAAGCCTACCACTGTTGTGTCGTCCGCAAACTTGATGATTGAGTTGGAGGCGTGCATGGCCACGCAGTCGTGGGTGAACAGGGAGTACAGGAGAGGGCTCAGAACGCACCCTTGTGGGGCCCCAGTGTTGAGGATCAGCGGGGAGGAGATGTTGTTGCCTACCCTCACCACCTGGGGGCGGCCCGTCAGGAAGTCCAGTACCCAGTTGCACAGGGCGGGGTCGAGACCCAGGGTCTCGAGCTTGATGACGAGCTTGGAGGGTACTATGGTGTTGAATGCCGAGCTGTAGTCGATGAACAGCATTCTCACATAGGTATTCCTCTTGTACAGATGGGTTAGGGCAGTGTGCAGTGTGGTTGAGATTGCATCGTCTGTGGACCTATTTGGGCGGTAAGCAAATTGGAGTGGGTCAAGGGTGTCAGGTAGGGTGGAGGTGATATGGTCCTTGACTAGTCTCTCAAAGCACTTCATGATGACGGATGTGAGTGCTACGGGGCGGTAGTCGTTTAGCTCAGTTACCTTAGCTTTCTTGGGAACAGGAACAATGGTGGCCCTCTTGAAGCATGTGGGAACAGCAGACTGGTATAGGGATTGATTGAATATGTCCGTAAACACACCGGCCAGCTGGTCTGCGCATGCTCTGAGGGCGCGGCTGGGGATGCCGTCTGGGCCTGCAGCCTTGCGAGGGTTAACACGTTTAAATGTCTTACTCACTTCGGCTGCAGTGAAGGAGAGACCGCATGTTTCCGTTGCAGGCCGTGTCAGTGGCACTGTATTGTCCTCAAAGCGGGCAAAAAGTTATTTAGTCTGCCTGGGAGCAAGACATCCTGGTCCGTGACTGGGCTGGGTTTCTTCCTGTAGTCCGTGATTGACTGTAGACCCTGCCACATACCTCTTGTGTCTGAGCCGTTGAATTGAGATTCTACTTTGTCTCTGTACTGGCGCTTAGCTTGTTTGATAGCCTTGCGGAGGGAATAGCTGCACTGTTTGTATTCAGCCATGTTACCAGACACCTTGCCCTGATTAAAAGCAGTGGTTCGTGCCTTCAGTTTCACACGAATGCTGCCATCAATCCACGGTTTCTGGTTAGGGAATGTTTTAATCGTTGCTATGGGAACGACATCTTCAACGCACGTTCTAATGAACTCGCACACCGTATCAGCGTATTCGTCAATGTTGTTGTCTGACGCAATATGAAACATCTCCCAGTCCACGTGATGGAAGCAGTCTTGGAGTGTGTAGTCAGCGTTGGACAGACCTCAGCGTGGGAGCTTCTTGTTTTAGTTTCTGTCTGTAGGCAGGGATCAACAAAATGGAGTCGTGGTCAGCTTTTCCGAAAGGGGGCGGGGCAGGGCCTTATATGCGTCGCGGAAGTTAGAGTAACAATGATCCAGGGTCTTTCCACCCCTGGTTGCGCAATCGATATGCTGATAAAATTTAGGGAGTCTTGTTTTCAGATTAGCCTTGTTAAAATCCCCGGCTACAATGAATGCAGCCTCCGGATAAATCGTTTCCAGTTTGCAGAGAGTTAAATAAAGTTCGTTCAGAGCCATCGATGTGTCTGCTTGGGGGTGGATATATACGGCTGTGATTATAATCGAAGAGAATTCTCCGCAATCCGAAGCGGTGCAGCCAGCGGGTTTCTCCACGCATCGCGCCGACAGAAACAAACATCTTTCTGGTAAGAAGAGGGGCGGGGGCGTATGTCTTATGGCCAACGTGACATGGTGTGATGAAAGAAACACTACAATGTGAGCTTGTGCTTGAAAGGTTGTTTATGAGACCTGTGTTAAATTTTCTATAATGCTTGTTACAAGAAGTTGGTCATTTTTAGTGGGGATGTGCATTGTGCATGGTTCTGGTATTTATTTTGACAAAAGGGGCATTTCATAGACAAACTTGAATGCCAAATCAGTGATTATTGCGAAATTAGCTGGTTAAACTATTTTGATAAAATAGTTAACAAAATCTTTAGTGGGTCCTATGGTGTTGGAAGGATTATATTAAGCCTAGGTATAATATTACAAGCCCTGAATTCATTAGATTATTGCTGACTGTTTGAAATGCAGTGCCTTGAGGTTTAATTGTAATTTGAGAAAAGAAAAACAAGATCATGAATCACCCATGGGATTGAGAAAAAAAACAGAAATATGATTTTTACGCCATATCACCCTACTTTGAACTAATATTATGAGGCATGACCTATCTTGAATTCCCCCTGGAGAGCGGATGACTCTATCGTTATCACTGCAGTATGGGTCAAATGGCTGCTTGTGTGACTCCAGGCAGCCTGCATCGAGAGCAGCCTAGGCCTTCTCTGACCTCAGTTGAGTTTGTATGCTTATTCCCTCAAAGCAATTTAGCTTCTTCTGACACTTAAAGGTTAGAATCCAACTCAGGGGAAAAGCACCTGCGGTTCTGCTTCAACCTATCACTGAATAATGCTAGACATACAGGCTTTGAGCTGCCACATCTTTCAAAAATGAACAAAAAGGAGCAATAAAAATGTTACACAAGCATGAGAGATTAGTCCTGAACCAAGCAATCAACTGCCATGCTCGGGCGTTTAAGGTGAGGGAGATTACACAAGGTAAATCAATCTGCACCCACAGGTCGCCATTGAGTTATATTGCAGTGGCGCAGCAGTGCATCTTTATGTGTCGGTCGAATGGATTTTCCTATGTAGTCAAGCTGCGTGTGACATTTTAATGCTCTATGTATGTCAATCATGTCTCAGTTGGTGGGTCAGAAATGGTGCATGACGACAAAATGCTAAAGTTGTTTATTGAGTGTGCATGAGAAGGCCATTGTGAATGAATAAATAATGCCTGGCAAATGTCAAAGGACAGAATGTGACACTGCATGGAAAGCCCTGTCCTCATGGAACACCAAGGAACTTGGGCTCCAAAACACCTATACCTATTAGAAACAAAAATTGTTTTAAGTGAGATGCAGACATTGGTGTGAAGCCAAAACAGAAAGGAAATTCACATGAGGACCACAATGCCAACTCCACCCATGCTCGACCAAGGTTTTCTAGTACACAGCTTTGCCCTACTACAGTAGCCCATGTTGGTCTATTGCACTTCAAACAATGTGTAGGCAGGTTGATTAGGATTCAAACCTTCGCAAATCAGCCTAATTCATACTCTTAGAAGAAGAGGTGATCACACAATAATGTGATTTGTATTAGATTCTTTACACACTACACACTACACACTACACTACATACTCCATTCCACTACCTTTTCAAACTTTTTTTAATTATACGAAATTAAGTTTAATTTTATACTTACAAGACCATCATGCTTGATTGAGTGAGCTGTTTTGACTCTATTTCATTCAACGTTACTTTAGCAAAACATGTATTTGAGAAAAAAATATTTCATAACATCTTTATTTGGTCAGTATGTGCCCAACATAACAGCAGGTGGTGGTGTGTTGGACACATTTATTCATGCAGTGCCTTCTGAAAGTATTCATACCCTTTGACCTATTCCACATGATGTTGCGTTACAGCCTGAATTCAAAATGGCTAAAATGATACTTTGTTTTTATCACCGATCTACAGTGCCTTGCAAAAGTATTCACCCCCCTTTTTTCCTATTTCGTTGCATTACAACCTGTAATTTCAATAGATTTTTATTTGTATTTCATGTAATGGACATACACAAAATATTCCAAATTGTTGAAGTGAAATGAAAAAATTAAACTTGTTTCAAAAAATTCTAAAAAATAAGAAACGGAAAAGTGATACGTGCATATGTATTCATCCCTTTGCTATGAAGCCCCTAAATAAGATCTTGTGAAACCAATTACCTTCAGAAGTCACATAATTAGTTAAATAAAGTCCACCTGTGTACAAACTAAGTGTCACATGATCTGTCACATGATCTCAGTATATATACACACACCTGTTCTGAAAGGCGTCAGATTCTGGAACACCACTAAGCAAGTGGCACCACCAAGCAAGTGGCACCATGAAGACCAAGGAGCTCTCCAAACAGTTCAAGGACAAAGTTGTGGAGAAGTCCAGATCAGGATTGGGTTATAAAAAAATATCTGAAACTTTGAACATCCCACAGAGCACCATTAAATCCATTATTAAAAATGAAAAGAATATGGCACCACAACAAACCTGTCAAGAGAGGGCCGCGCACCAAAACTCACGGACCAGGCAAGGATGGCATTAATCAGAGGCAACAAAGAGACCAAAGATAACCCGGAAGGCGCTGCAAAGCTCCACAGAGGAGATTGAAGATTGGAGTATCTGTCCATAGGTCCACTTAGCTGGGATTTATGGAAGAGTGGCCAGAAAAAAGCCACTGCTTGAAGAAAAAAAACAAGCGTGTTTGGTGTACGGTAAACGGCATGTGGGAGACTCCCCAAACGTATGGAAGAAGGTACTCTGGTCAGTTGAGACTAAAATTGAGCTTTTTGGCCATCAAGGAAAACGCTATGTCTGGTGCAAACCCAACACCTCTCATCACCCGAAGAACACCAGGGACTGGGAAACTGGTCAGAAGTGAAGGAATGATGGATGGCGTTAAATACAGGGAAATACTTGAGGGAAACCTGTTTCAGCCTTCCAGAGATTTGAGACTGGGACGGAGGTTCACCTTCCAGCAGGACAATGACCCTAAGCATACTGCTAAAACCCCTTAAAGTGGTTTAAGGGGAAACATTTAAATGATATGGAATGGCCTAGTCAAAGCCCAGAACTCAATCCAATTGAGAATCTGTGGTATGACTTAAAGATTGCTGTACACTAGCGGAACCCATCCAACTTGAAGGCGCTGCCTTGAAGAATGGGCAAAAATCCCAATGGCTAGATGTGCCAAGCTTATAAAGACATACCCCAAGAGACTTGCAGCTGTAATTGCTGCAATAGATTGCTATACAAAGTATTGACTTTAGGGGGGGGGTGAATAGATATGCACACTCAAGTCTTCTGTTTTTTTTTGTCTTATTTCTTGTTTGTTTCACAAGAAACAATATTTTGCATCTTCAAAGATGTGTAAATCAAATTATTCAACCCCCCCAAAAAAAACATTTTATTCCAGGTTGTAAGGCAACAAAATAGGAAAAATGCCAAGGGAGGTGAATACTTCCGCAAGCCACTGTACACACAATAGCCCATAATGACAAAGTGAAAACATGCATTAGACATTTTTGAAAATGTATTGATAATGAAATACAGAAATATCTCAGGCACAGCTCATCACCCGTCTAACACCATCCCTACCATAAAGCATGGTGGTGGCAGCATCATGCTATGGGGATCCTTAAACAGCAGCAGGGACTGGGAGACTGGTAAGGATAGAAGGAACAATTAATGGAGCCAAATACAGGCAAATCCTTGCTGTTCACCGCCGCTCCCCATTATCTTAACATAGCTTGAGAAAATCTGCAAAGAAGTATGGGAGAAAATCCCCAAATCCAGATGTACAAAGCTGATACAGACATAACTAAATGACTCAAAGCTGTAATCGCCGCCAAAGGTGCTTCTACAGGGTATTGACTCAGGGGTGTGAATACTTATGTAAATGGGATATTTCTGTATTTAATTCTCAATGAATTTGAATAAAAATCTAAAAACATGTTGTCACTGTATAATTATGGGGTATTATTTGTAGATGGGTGAGAATTTTTTTTAAAAATCAATTTTGAATTCAGGCTGTAACACAACAAAATGTGGAATAAG
Organism: Oncorhynchus tshawytscha; assembly: GCF_018296145.1. NCBI lineage: Eukaryota > Metazoa > Chordata > Actinopteri > Salmoniformes > Salmonidae > Oncorhynchus > Oncorhynchus tshawytscha. The sequence goes on from NC_056429.1 coordinate 11,980,494, forward strand.
TCAAGGGGTGTGAATACTTTATGAAGGCACTGTATATAGAGGTCTATACAGCCTGTCTGCATGCCTGATTTCTGTAACTGTTAGCTTACCTGTGTAATATTGACAAAAGCTCAGAAACACTTGATTTGCAAACATGGTCCTGTTTAATCAATTGCTGTGCTGATCGATAGGCAGTTCATTACATATGTCATTACCTTCGTGGTCAAATAGCCCTTACACAGCCTGGAGGTGTGTTGGGTCATTGTCCTGTTGAAAAACAAAGGATAGTCCCACTAAGCGCAAACCAGATGGGATGGCGTATCGCTGTAGAATGCTGTGGTAGCCATGCTGATTAAGTGTGCCTTGAATTCTAAATAAATCACTAGCAGTGTCACCAGCAAAGCACCCCCACAACATCACACCTCCTCCTCCATGCTTCACGGTGGGAACCACATATGCGGAGATCATCCATTCACCCACACCGCACATTTGGGCTCATCAGACCAAAGGACAAATTTCCACCTGTGTAATATCCATTGCTCGTGTTTCTTGGGCCAAGCACGTTTCTTATTATTGTTGGTGTCCTTTAGTAGTGGTTTCTTTGCAGCAAATCAACCATGAAGGCCTGATTCTCGCAGTCTCGACAGATGATGTTGAGGTGTGTCTGTTACTTGAACTCTGTGAAGCATTTATTTGGGCTGCAATTTCTGAGGCTGTTAACTCTAATGAACTTATCCTCTGCAGCAGAGGTAACTCTGGATCTTTCTTCCCTGTGGCGGTCCTCATGAGAGCCAGTTTCATCATAGCCCTGAATGGTTTTTGCAACTGCACTTGAAGAAACTTTCAAAGTTCTTGACATTTTCTGTATTGACTGACCTTCATGTCTTAAAGTAATTATGGACTGTCGTTTCTCTTTGCTTATTTGAGCTTTTCTTGTCATAATATGGACTTGCTCTTTTACCAAATAGGGCTATCGTCTGTATACCACCCCTACCTTGTCACAACACAACGGATTGGCTCAAATGCATTAAGATGGAAATAAATGCCACAAATTAACTGTCATCGAGACAAAGGGTGACTACTTTTAAGAATCTCAAATATAAAATATATTTTGATTTGTTTAACACTTTTTCAGTTACTACATCATTCCATGTGTGTTATTTCATTGCTTTGATGTTTTCACTAATATTCTACAATGTAAAAAAAAAGTACAAATAAAGAAAAACCCATGAATGAGTAGGTGTGTCTAAACTTTGGACTGGTACTGTATATATATACATTTTTACATACACATTATTTTAATAACAGGACACTGTAAAGTCCATTATTCCTCTGAAGAGTATGTATTAGGGTGTTTGAGAAGGTTTGAATCCTATGCAACCTGCATACACATTGTTTGAAGTACAATAGACCAACATAGCTACTGTAGTAGGTCAAAGCGGTGTACTGGAAAACCTTGGTAGAGCATGGGTGGAGTAGGCATTTCTTATTTTAAAGGGCATTATACAACATTTCTACATGCAAAGGCAGACTTCTTAGGGGGAACCAGAAGTCTGTCATTGCCAGTGCTTTTGTAACCTTTAATTTTGCCTCTGCCAAAAAGTCTGTCCCTTAATGCCACAGGTGGTGTCTTTGGATAACTGCAAGGGTTGCTGGTCAGTGACTTTTGAAGGTTGTATCACTCAGCCATAGAAACTACAGTTTAGTTCTAGCCTAAAGCACGGCAGAGGTATGCAGAGGTATAATCCGGGTTTGGAGGGGCATTAGCCCCCTGCCCCCTACCCCTAGCACGATGCACCACTGGAATAGAGTTAGCCACAGTTAGCCAGCTTGTAGTCCTAAAACCCGGAAATTAGTTACCTATGGTTTGTTCAGCCATCCATATGTGAAAAATGAATGGGGAAAGAATAGGGTTTTGGGATAAACCACATAAATAAGGTCTGATTTTAACACGTTTTGTTCTATGAGATAATATCAATCAGTTAACATGACACCTTTATAAATTATGAAGCCTTCATGTGCTTTATGTGCTTTTTTTATAGCATAAATGCTTCAACATTTACAAAAAGTTACGTTAGCTGGTGAAGATGATCTCATAGAACAAAACATATAAGATCTTCTAAGCCTGCGTTTACCACAGACCTTATTTTTGGCGATTATCCAAAAACGCTGCAAAATTCCATTCATTTCCCCATAGGCTTTGTCCAACGAACCATGGAGGAATTTGTGCCCACATAAAGGGCAAGTACAGCATCCAGATCAAAGCTGTAAATACAATCAAATGGCAGAGTTGTTAGTTTGACAATGTTGGTCATCTCACATTTGGATTAAAATGCCAAGACAGGAGAAGGAGTATACTGGAATTGAATCTGAATGTTCAGAACTGGCAAGCATGCATTTGCACAACCACACTGTATACATGTGCATTTTCTTTCTCAGCTACAGTTTGAGTTGTTGTCCTGTCTCAGTGAAATATGGCTAGCTCTTACTGTAGCTTGGACTATAGAGTAGCTAGGTTGTGTTGCAAAAGCCCATTGCATGCATTGTAAGGCAGCAGCATGACAATTTCCGCAAAGTTTGGTGTGGGTTTTGAACTGATGTACTATACCTAGCTAGCAAGCCAGCTAGCTATGTTTTGTGGAAAAATGTAGGACTGGCATTTGGATCTGAGCTAGCTATTATTACCTAGCTTCTGTGTCAATGTCAGCTGTTGTTGTCTGGCTCTAGCTAGTTAGCTAAATTATTATTTGCGTAAAAACCTACCATTAAAAAATATAGCTAGTTACCCTTCTTTGCCTGTTCATTGGCTAGCTAGCTTTCAGCTGACTGGTGTTAACTAACTTGGCTATAGAGGCTAGCTGCTGGACTTTGTACAAGCAAGCTAACGTTAGCTTATGTTAGCCAGGTAATATTATCAAGCTAGCTAATAATTGATTAACCACCATATAGCTAGCCATCTTCAGTAGCCTAGGTTTTTTGTCAACCACTTCTTATGTTGCAGCAGCCGCTGTGTTTTTGCCGAGCAACTGAGTCACTGGACCCGGTATTGGAACATTGGACTTTGCTTGAAAAGGATGTTAGCATTGTCAGAAATACTACAAAAAAGGTAGCACATCGTTGGTTCTAAATGGACAGAAATTAGCACGTAAGAGCAATAAATTATACATTTAAAAAAAACATTACACCTACAAACTCAGTCAATCCAACATTTCTTAAATCCAATGGTCACATTATGGATGCATTAGTCTCGTTTTAATCCGATGTCTAGAATTTGAGGTGATGCTAATGACCCTGTTAAAATTCTGGTATGTGGCTTCCGGTAAAGGCCGGACAGCTCATGACGAGAGGCAGGGAGTGTGTTGATTTGCGAATTTTCATCAATATTGGTGACATATTGGCTTAGATGTGATGGTAGGGAGATTTGAATTTAACATTTAGCTTCAACCAATGCCATATTAATAGCAGGTGTGCAGCTATTGCTCCCATAATAATAGCAGGTGTGCAGGTCAAGTGTACAGTCGTGGCCAAAAGTTGAGAATGACATAAATATCAATTTTCACAAAGTTTGCTGCTTCAGTGTCTTTAGATATTTTTGTCAGATGTTACTATGGAATACTGAAGTATAATTCCAAGCATTTCATAAGTGTCAAAGGCTTTTATTAACAATTACATGAAGTTGATGCAAAGAGAGTCAATATTTGCAGTGTTGACCCTTCTTTTTCAAGACCTCTGCAATCCGCCCTGGCATGCTGTCAATTAACTTCTGGGACACATCCTGACTGATGGCAGCCCATTCTTGCATAATCAATACTTGGAGTTTGTCAGAATTTGTGGGGTTTTGTTTGTCCACCCACGTCTTGAGGATTGACCATAAATTCTCAATGGGATTAAGGTCTGGGGAGTTTCCTGGCCATGGACCCAAAATAGCGAGAAGTTGCTCAAGGAGGATGTGTTGGTACCATTCTTTAATTCATGGCTGTGTTCTTAGGCAAAATTGTGAGTGAGCCCACTCCCTTGGCTGAGAAGCAACCCCACACATGAATGGTCTCAGGATGCTTTACTGTTGGCATGACACAGGACTGGTGGTAGCGCTCACCTTGTCTTCTCCGGACAAGCTTTTTTCCGGATGCCCTAAACAATCGGAAATGGGATTCATCAGAGAAAATTACTTTACCCCAGTCCTCAGCAGTCCAATCCCTGTACCTTTAGCAGAATATAAGTCTCTCCCTGATGTTTTTCCTGTAGAGAAGTGGCTTCTTTGCTGCCCTTCTTGACACCAGGCCATCCTCCAAAAGTCTTTGCCTCACTGTGCGTGCAGATGCACTTACACCTGCCTGCTGCCATTCCTGAGCAAGCTCTGTACTGGTGGTGCCCCGATCCCGCAGCTGAATCAACTTTAGGAGACAGTCCTGGCGCTTGCTGGACTTTCTTGGGCGCCCTGAAGCCTTCTTCACAACAATTGAACCACTCTCCTTGAAGTTCTTGATGATCCGATAAATGGTTGATTTAGGTGCAATCTTACTGGCAGCAATATCCTTGCCTGTGAAGCACTTTTTGTGCAAAGCAATGATGATGGCACATGTTTCCTTGCAGGTAACCATGATTGACAGAGGAAGAACAATGATTCCAAGCACCACCCTCCTTTTGAAGCTTCCAGTCTGTCATTCAAACTCAATCAGCATGACAGAGTGATCTCCAGCCTTGTACTTGTCAACCCTCACACTTGTGTTAACGAGAGAATCACTGACATGGTGGCAGAGCTGAAATGCAGTGGAAATGTTTTTGTGGGATTCAGTTCATTTGCATGCCAAAGAGGGACTTTGCAATTCATTGTAATTCATCTGATCCCTCTTCATAACTTACTGGAGTATATGCAAATTGCCAAACAAACTGAGGCAGCAGACTTTGTGAAAATTAATATTTGTGTCATTCTCAAAACTTTTGGCCACGACTGTACACTGTATTTCAGCTCCCTTTTTTATTCTTAAAAACATAAATCAACATACCCATTATGGGATGGGAACAAATTATGGGATATGGAGGTGATAGTATAAGAAATTGAAGCTGATTAAAATACAAATACTTTAGAGTTAAACTCTCTTTTTTATTTTGTTATCATACATGCTAATATCAGCATATAGTGGCTGTACCTATGTATGTATACAAACCCAAGAGTGAGTCACATTTCTCCTGGTCCACAGGCTACTGTCAAGGTCAACAAAGCTGGCAAAACTTTGGATGGAAATATATCTTAAGGTAATTTGCTAAGCTAATGTTGGGGGAAGGGGTGGTCATAGGGTGAATCCTGTTAAAGAAAGGGTGTGGCTTTGGTTTAATGATCATTCAGACCCTAATGTTCTGTAAACAATAAAGTAAGGGTCTCCTGAGTGGCGTAGCGGTCTAAGACGGCGTCACTACATACAGCCCGGGATCGAACCTGTGTATCACAACCTGCAGTGATCGGGAGAACCATCGGTTGTTGCAAAATTGATGTTTAACACATGAATTTGCAGAAAAAAAAGTGTATTCTAAAAAATTATAATACAATCTTAAACAGGGAGGGAGCATTGTACATTTTTTCTGTTATCCGGAATCACATTCTAAATATAATTCCCTATGAGTTCAACAAAGGTCATCAAAGTGTTTACGCAGAAGCACAACAGGGAAGTAGTAGTCTAGGTGTGTCACAAAGTGGCCTCTGTATTCTGTGTGAGCAGATAGGAGCAGAGTAGAGCATCAGCACAAGTATATCAAACTGGAAAAAGGTTTATGGCTAATGTGTCAGCCAAACAATATTTAACATCACATCAATCCATCCACATATGGATTTGAAGCTGTTTTCTGTTCCAACAAAATCTGTCTTTCCCATCAGCCTTCAACTGGGGAAAAATATATATGAATAAGCCAATAAACACTACCTTTCAAAAGTTTGGTGTCACTTAGAAATGTCCTTGTTTTTGAAAGAAAAGCACATTTTTGGTCCATTTTAAAATAACATCAAATTGACCAGAAATACAGTGTAGATATTGTTAATGTTGTAAATGACTATTGTAGCTGGAAATGGCAGATTTTTAATGGAATATCTACATAGCCGTACATAGGCCCATTATCAGCAACCATCACTCCTGTGTTCCAATAGCACGTTGTGTTAGCCTTTTCAAATGATCAACTTGGATTAGCTAATTGATCATTAGAAAACCCTTTTGCAATTATGTTAGCACAGCTGAAAACTGTTGTGCTGATTAAAGAAGCAATAAAACTGGCCTTCTTTAGACTAGTTGAGTATCTGGAACATCAGCATTTGTGGGTTCGATTACAGGCTCAAAATGGTCAGAAACAAAGAACTTTCTTCTGAAACTCATCAGTCTATTCTTGTTCTGAGAAATGAAGGCTATTCCATACGAGAAATTGCCAAAAAACTTAAGATCTCGTACAACGCTGTGTACTATCCCCTTCACAGAACAGAGCAAACTGGCTCTAACCAGAATAGAAAGAGGAGTCGGAGGCCCCGGTGCACAACTGAGCAACAGTACAAGTACATTAGAGTGTCTAGTTTGAGAAACAGACGCCTCACAAGTCCTCAACTGGCAGCTTCATTAAATAGTACCCGCAAAACACCAGTCTCAACGTCAACAGTGAAGCGGTGACTCCGGGATGCTAGGTAGAGTTGCAAAGAAAAAGCCACATCTCAGACTGGCCAATAAAAAGAAAAGATTAAGATAGGCAAAAGAACACAGACACTGGACAGAGGAAGGCTGAAAAAAAGTGTTATGGGGACAGAAGAATCTAAGTTTAAGGTGTTCAGATCACAAAGAAGAACATTCGTGAGACGCAGAAAAAAATGTAAAGATGCTGGAGGGGTGCTTGACGCCATCGGTCAAGCATGGTGGAGGCAATGTGATGGTCTGGGGGTGCTTTGGTGTTGGTAAAGTGGGAGATTTGTACATGGTAAAAGGGATCTTGAAGAAGGAAGACTGTCACTCCATTTTGCCATGCCATACCCTGTGGATTATGGTTAATTGGAGCCAATTATGGTTAATTGGAGCCCTCCTACAAAAGGACAATCACCCAAATTTCAGCTCCAAACTATGCAATAACTATTTAATGAAGACGCAGTCAGCTGGTATTCTGTCTATAATGGAGTGGCCAGCACAGTCACCGGATCTCAACCCTATTGAGCTGTTGTGGGAGCAGATTGACCGTATGGTACGTAAGAAGTGCCCATCAAGCCAATCCAACTTGTGGGAGGTGCTTCAGGAAGCATGGGGTGAAGTCTACCTCAACCAATTGACATATAGAATGCCAAAGGTCTGCAAGGCTGTAATTGCTACAAATTGAGGATTCTTTGACGACAGCAAAAATTTGAAGGACACAATTATTATTTAAATTGAAAATCATTATTTATAACCTTCTCAACTTCTTGACTGTATTTCCTATTAATTTTGCAACTCATTTAATGTATGTTTTTATGGAAAACAAGGACATTTCTAAGTGACCCCAAACTTTTGAACGGTAGTGTATATTGCTAGTAAATGTATATCAATGCATATTTAAATGCTTTATAAATTATACTGTATATTTTTGTATTAGTTGTAATCATTTTAAAAGCTTATAAATGTTTTCAAATTATTGTATGAATATTATGCAGGCCACACTATTCATAATAGTTTTTTACTTAATTCTCCATTTCGAAGTCCAGTCATACCTCTCATTGATACCAACACAAGACAAGTCCAGTCTGTCAATGAGTCTTACATATCCAAACCACATGAACACACTTTGACATCTGTCCCCTGAAGCAGCCAAACTGTGTGAAAAGTGTGAGTTATCCCCAAGTGTAGAGAAGTGACAGCCGGGCCCTGCGGAGTGCCTTCCACTCAAAGCCCACACCAGTTTCCCTCAATACAATCAACTCAACAAGACATTGTGCTAAAAGGCATGCATGTCTTGAGATTAGTGTAGCAGGAGTAACTCATGACAACTCCAATGGAATCAATGCAGTATCTATAATCATTCTACTTTGCTGTTGTAGATGCTAGAATTCTTATTGTATTCAAAATGTAACCATGAACTTTTATTATCGGTCAGGTTGAAGTCAATTTAATTTCAGAATCAACCAGATTAATTAGAATTCAACTCATTAGTTAAATGCATCCATTTCTAAAATGAGGGTTTTTCTTAAATTACAATTCACTGCATTGGAGTTAAGCCCTGATGAGCAATAGGAGTATTGGTATATCAGGAACCAGACCTGAAAAGAGAACAAAAAGACACAAAGCAAGGATGGTCAGCAGCATATTTACCATCAATAGGTGATGTTTTCAGTCTGGTACAGAGTCCTTGGACATCTCCATAACATTCTTGGATTCTAGTTATTCCCTCAGGTCCCCTGAGTTCCATGAGGGAGCGCAGCTCCTTGAGCGAGCAGTTGAAATCTCCAACATCATGGTTGGCCTGTGCATGTCTACCACGCTTCGACTCACGGAACGAGTTGCTGGCCATGTCTCCTCTATAGCTCAAGACTGGTGGAGAGAGGCTTTCCCAAAAAAGGCAAGTCAAATCTTCAGAGGCAAAATCCGGTATTTTCCATGAACTGCTGTTATTTCTCAGGGATGTACGTTGCTTGACTCCATGGAGCGTGACTTGGATAAGAAGACTGACATTTTAATTTGATTCCTGTAAGCCCACTCTCTCATCTTGGCTGTTGGTGTTGGCTGAAGTCCTCCACAAGGCTACATCTGAAAAAAAAAAAAAAAAAATTGAGTAAAAGGTTTTCCCTTTTTTGTCTAAGGTCTTTCATTTTGACAAACTGGATACTGCATATGGCGAAATGCTGTTCTTTTGCCACATTAATGAAGAATAACATTGAACCTCACCAATTATGTACGCTGATACTCCTGTTGATATTGTCTAACTGTCTGCCAGGGTTGGGGTAGATTCCATTTTCAATTCCAGAAGTACACTGAAATTTTAATTCTCTGCAATGCTTTCCAAAGAGGAATAATTAGAATTAGGTTTACTTTCTAAATTGTAAACCAAACTGCTACCTGCTACTACTCCATATCTTGGGTAGCAAACACAAAGCTAACAGCAACAGGAATAGCGAACATCTGCCTTAAAGTAAATATTTGGAGATCTTAGGCAACGTTTATGCCAAGCTTCTGCAGAGCCTCTGTGTGCAAAAGCTACGAGGTAGAATTCACCCATAATTCAACAAAGACATGACCATTGTTTTCTAAATGTTACATTGTTATCCAATGTATCTTTGTATTCCAGGTCAATGCTGTAAACTACAATACAATCGAATCACCAGAGTTATCATTCTCCTGAAATGATGAGGAAATTATTGTCTCTAACGGTTATAGCTCTAGACATCCCAACTGAGTCAATCAATTAATAGTTTTTGGCTCAGTGAACTTGAAGTGAGAGTTATGTTAGGGGCGAGCCCACCTGAAACTCAGACCCACTGGCTAGTACACAAGGTGACAGATGGCTTTAACATGAGGCCCAGGGAGCTGGGAAGGGAATATCTGCCAAGTCCATTTAAGACATGAAATACTAAAATTAGTTCAGCTACATAACAAATGTTGGCCCTAGAATGATTAGCTTTAGGCAAAGTGTACTTCACTTGAAAAATCCCATGAAATTAGGAGAGAAACTGTAGAAAAAACTGAACTCTTTCTAAGGTCAAAGGACAAATAGATGTTGAAGACCCATATGCTCATCCTTACTGACATATCTAGGCCTAGTAGGGCTAATAATAACACACAAGGTGCAACTAATTACAAACACGGTGGGTGTGCCTTGCGGTGAAAATTGTGAAGCCTGAAGACATCGATCCATGGAGTCGATTCAGAGGTCGAGAAAGTCTTGGATTCTAATTAGGGCTGAACAGACAGTGTCTGTGATGGAAGGAGACAAGATTATCAGGCCTCAACTCAAACACCAGAAAGTATGAGCAGGTAAAAATCACCATTGCAATACATGACTCTTAATTCTACCCCATGGAGCAATAAGAAGTATAACCCCATGAAGCACAGCTAACCAGTGACCCTGGACAATACCTTACAATGGTAGCAGACACCAGCAGAACCAACTGGAGCATTATTAAAAGGGACATGACACACATTTCTGTACAACATTTCATATTGACACTAACTATTGATTTTAGAAATTGTTTCTACATGAACTAATATTGGAGTTTGTACTTACTAGAAATCCCCCTTTTCTTATCCTCATATCAACAGGAGGTATATTCTTGTAATACCACCAGTCCGGTTAGAGAAGGCAGTGTCTTTCACAGAACTCCAGAAACACCCCCATTATCCCCAAAGGAAGCTCTTCCGGCACTTCTCGAGGTTATCCAGATAGTTAACCTTCTCGGGGACATGTACAAATTGCAGATTTTCCTTCGAAAATTTTGGTTTGACCTTCAGCGAGCAGACTCTCTACCGACACAGGCTTCATTCGAGGAAAAAGGCTCGCTCAATGATTATCTCAGGAAAGCCTCTGGCTTAATCTAATTAGACAATCTGTGGCATTGGTGCGCTCAGCAGCCACTGTTTGCTGTTCCTGAGAGAGCCACTAACACTGTGAATGGGAGACACACTGTGGAAAAGTGAAGACAACGCCACCCCCTTTGTTTTTACCACTGTAAGGCCAGGTCTACTTTGCCTGTGGTATTACATCTGAAAAATTGCAGCTTGGGGCACAGTTGTTGCCCTAAAGGAAGATTTCAATTTGATGAATTTATTATAATCACAACCAGGGCATGTACCATGTTTTGCTGGGACTGCGGGGCTGATTAATACATTAAATATCCACAGGTTAAACACAAGAGTGGAACTTTTAGATATTATAATGTCTAAAGGAATGATAATGGATATTTATGCTTCTACTGAAATCAGTTGAGGTTTAGCTCATGAGTAAGGCATGGTATCACTTTGTACTCTTTCCTTGAGTGAAATCTTTCCAGGTAGACTGAACTTCCTACTCAGCCTGGACAGCTGCTATTTGTCGCTATTTACCCATCTTTTGACGGATCCACTATCGTCTGGACGTGATCTGCCCAGCTGAACAGTTACATAAAATACCCTTCATTCTGGCGTCGGTTTGCTCCTAAACTAGCTTTAATGGCGAGCAGGCCTAGAAAACCTGGGAAAATGTGTGTACCTTCTTAATAAAACACAATTTTCCACTATCGTGCTAGGGTGGCTGATTGTCTGAAAGTTGTACACAACATCTGGAAGTACTATCTTTCATCTTTACCCCTGTCATGTGAAAACATGGCATGAATATGAATAAATAAAATTAAAATTAAATTAAATATTTCATAAAAATGACAGGAGACAGCGCGTCGACCTGAGATATATTTTGTCCGGAAGCATTCAGCTCTTTAATGTCAGGACCTTTATATCAGTTGGGCCTTTCTCCAGGATCTCTGTCAATGTACATGCGCCTTATCCATTTTCTGTCTGATTTCACACACTGCCACCAGAAAGCGAAAGCATGCATCATTACACTAGCCATGCATGGATTTAGTTGCATTTCAACAGAACAAAACTAGCACATGACCCTGATGATGAGTGTGCATGCGTTTCTCTTACATCCATAACACTTATGCACTGTGAATCTCAGTGACGATGGAAACTATTTAAATACCTTGTAAAGGCAAACTAGACCTTGGTAAGGGAAGCACAAACAAACAATGACTCTCTCATCAATTATATTTGTCTTAATGCTAAATGGAGGCTGGAGAAACAAATGTGTGTGTGTCTGTGCATGCGTGCACAGACATTAATTTGGACAGCTTTCCCTCTCCACTGATGCCATCAATACTATAACAACAGACAATCTGAAAGCTATTAGAAATCATTGTGCCGCAGTCTGGTCTAGTGGCCGTGCTAACCACTTAAGCTCACACATCACCCCTTTGGACGGGGTTCTCTCTCCAGCCTTCTCTGTCCGTGTGCCCCTGTATATGCATTTCTCTTCTGTACTTTATGACTTCACTACTAGAAACACAACAATTCCCAGGATGATACGTCATCAAATGGAAATGTTTTGATATTACATTACGTAGAAAAAAACATTGGGTTACATGGAAACAATGTTTCGTATCATGGAAACCAGTGTGTAGTTAGTGTAAATTAATCCAGGGTTGCCTCTCATCTGGAAGACTTTTGATGATGTCCTGGCTCACCAAGCACAATAATCAGGAAAAACTTCTTAGGCACAAAACAGAAATGTTGTGGGGGTGGTCTTTCTTGCTGTTGCTAAAAATACTGAGATTTCTGCGCATGTGGGATCCACTAGCCTACCTCCTTTCAGATGCTGCTCCGTGACTCCGCTGCCGCTTGTACACAGAACCGTTCAAAAACTAAGTTCTTTGTGTGTTGTAACAATAAGTTATTGCAAACATAAGCACGACACAAACAGATTGTCTAGCAAGTTCATGTTCTTTTTTCAGGAGCGGAGTTACATGCAGCTACTTAGGCAAGAAACAGTGCCTTCAGAAAGTATCCATACCCCTTGACTTATTCCATTATTATGACTTATTTGATGTGTTACAGCCTGAATGCTAAATGTATTTAAATCAATAGTTTCTTACACATCTACACACAACACCCCATAATGACAAAGTGAAAACATGTTTCTTGAAAATTAAATACAGTAATATCTCCTTAACATAAGTATTCCCACCCCTGAGTTAATACTTTGTAGAAGCACCTTTGGCAGTTTTGACACACAGCACAATGCCACAGATGTCTCAAGTTTTGGGGGAGCGGGTTGTTGGCATGCTGACTGCAGGAATGTCCACCAGAGCTGTTGCTGTAGAATTGAATGTTAATTTCTCTACCATGAGCCACCTCCAATGTCATTTTAGAGAATGTGGCAGTACGTCCAACCGGCCTCACAACCGCAGACCACAGGTAACCATGCCAGCCCTGGACCTCCACATCTTCATCTGCAGGATCGTCTGAGACCAACCACCCAGACAGCTGATGAAACCGTGGGTTTGCACAACCGGAGAATTTCTGCATAAACGGTCAGAAACCGTCTCAGGGAAGCTCATCTGCGTGCTTGTCATCCTCACCAGGGTCTTGACCTGACTGCAGTTCAGCATCGTAACCAACGTCTGTGGGCAAATGCTCACCTTCGATGGCCACTGGCATGGTGGAGAGGTGTGCTCTTCACAAATTAATCCCAGTTTCAACTGTACGGGGCCGATGGCAGACACTGTATAGCATTGTGCGTAGGCGAGCCATTTGCAGATGTAAACAGACTGCCCCATGGTGGCGGTGCGGTTATGGTATGCGGAGGCATAAGCTACGAGCAACGAACACAATTGCATTTTAATTGAAATTTGAATGCACAGAGATACCTGAGGCCCATTGTCATACCATTCATCTGCCGCCATCACCTCATGTTTCAGCATGATAATGCATGGCCCCATGTTGCAAGGATCTGTACACAATTCCTGGAAGCTGAAAATGTCCCAGATCTTCCATGGACTGCATACACATCAGATATGTCACTCAGTGAGCCTGTTTGGGATGCTCTGGATCAACAACAGTGTTACAGTTCCTGCCAATATCCAGCAACTTCGACAGCCATTGAAGAGGAGTGGGACAACATTCCACAGGACACAAACAACAGCCTGATCAACTCTATGAGAAGGAGATGTGTTGCACTGCATGAGGCAAATGGTGGTCACACCAAATTCTGACTGTTTTTTGGATCCACGCCCCTACCTTTTTTTTAAGGGCTCAGTGACCAACAAATGCATATCTGTATTCCCAGTCATGTGAAATCCACAGATTAGTGGCTGATGAATTAATTTCAATTGACTGATTTCCTTATATAAACTGTAACTCAGTAAAATCTTTGAAATTGTTGCATGTTGTGTTTATATATTTGAGGTGGCAGGTAGCCTAGTGGTTAGAGCATTGGACTAGTAACTGTAAGGTTCCAAGATCAAATCCCACAGCTGACATGGTAAAAATCTGTTGCTCTGTCCCTGAACAAGGCAGTTAACCCACTGTTCCTAGGCCATCATTGAAAATAAGAATTTGTTCTTCACTGACCTGCCTAGTTAAATAAAAAGGTCAAATAAATACAAAAAATAATATTTTTGTTCAGTGTAATTTGTAAACATAATTCCACTTCGACATTATGGGGTATTGTTTGTAAGCCAGTGACAAAAAAAAAATTGTATAAATTTTACATTCGGGCTGTAACAGAAGAAAATGTGGAAAAAGTCAGGGGATGTGAATACTTTCTGAAGGCACTGTATATGCAGCCTACACAGCATATCAAACAAGCAAAACACAGAAAGATAAGTCAATAGCGATTTCATGTTATTTTCTCACATTGGCTAAACAGGAGGCAGACTGCTTGCTATATGGCAGCGTAACTATAAAGATAATATCTTTACACAAAATGCTAATTGTTTTGCACCAATGCAATGTGTAGACTGCAACATGCTAGTGCTACAGCACAATCCGTTACAACAAATAGAGAAGGTTGTAGCCTTCATATATATTTTTGGAAGGTTCATTCATATCACAGCTGTTGAGATATGAGGCAGAGACATAGGCTACATTATCATATTGATCAAATTGGTTGAGGGTTCAGAAGAGGTTGAGCAAAGAGAGAAACGTGAATGTGTGTGTAAAATATGACATAAACAGAACGGGATTCAGATCCTTAGATTTTGAGAAAGAAGTTTCCAGAGGGGCGGGACGGAGTCAAAAACTCCATATTCGTAGTGTCGGACAATATTATGGCATTGATAATGGCTACATACAGTTAGCCCTGACATGGGCTTTGACTGAATAAAAGCCATCCGGCATGAGCTTCAATGCCACTCAGCTATACAGGAGAGATTGATTAGCCAGGGTGAAAAAGATTATATTTTAAATTCTGTAAAATTCACTGGAAGCACTAGTAATGTAAAGGGGTGTGGATACTTTCTGAAGGCACTGCTAATACCGACTAGCCAGACACCCAAATGCTTGTATACAGTATTGTGTGTAGACCCACCGTATGGCAACGTTTTAAACCATGTCATATTTGTTCCAGTATTAAGATGCTTAATCTTAATATGGTCGCACACATTAACCTTTCACCTTGTAAATGCATACTTAGAGAATGTCTTGATAACATATGTGTTGCTACCACACTGTGTTTGTGTGTGTGTGTGTGTGTGTGTGTGTGTCAGATCAAATCATAAATTAAGGATAAATAAACCATTGGTATAGCTTTAAAAAATTACATTCTAAATCCAAAGAGCAGTCACATCTGGTCATGCAAATGATCCTATTTTCACTAACATGTTTTGTTGTTGTAATCCTAATAAAATGAACTGCAAATCTAATGAGCTCCAATAAAACCCCCTAGAGCCCACAAATGACTGTTCATATTGATTTGATATGATATATGTTTATATTAAGTCAAGGCGGAGTCACTTACAGGTGAGTCACAGATATGGCCGTCAGCGGGGCAGGACTTGTGTGCAGAGGTGAAGAGAAGCAGCCATGTCAGAAATATCCCAGAAGAGCCCTGACAATCTGTCCATCAACGGTCACAAACAGGAATGGAGCTCTGTCTGCTTCCTAGCTGCATCCTTTGCCAGCCTCCTCTCGGACGACGACAGCACGCGAGCGGCACTTAACTCCAATTGCTCCGTCTCAGGGAAGGTAGAGAGCACGACCTCGCTGAAACAGGATTAGCTATAAATAGGCACGCATATCCATCCAGGGGCTGCTGCGTGGCAGTGGCTCAGCCTTTGCCTGTGAGGTATACTATGCTCTGGGACTGTGGCACTAGGGCGCTAATGCTTGTGGAGCAAACCACTAAACCTGTGTCCCCTCACCCAACCCAACCCTTCTCCACCCACTAGTCATTCGGTTAGCTATTGCCTCAAGGACCTTAGCGAGCAGTGAGGACGTGTTGATTCCATACCCTACCCCCACCACTTTCCCATCCCTTTGTTCTAGAGTCCCGCCTCTCATCAACCCCAATTAAGAGATCAAGTATCCCCTGATCAAGGCCCCATATCACCTCACTACTGCTGTGACTCAAGGTGACGTAAACCAACATATATTGTACACGCATACACACACCCTCATGTGCACGGATGCCCACATTAGGAGGAGGATTAAAGTACACTGTGCCTAAACACACAGCCAGATTATAGATGCACACATACACACAGACACAGCAGGATTATACACACACACACACACACACACTGCAGCTAGACAGCAGGATTAGAGGCACACACGAAAGAGAGACAGAGCGAGAGAGAGAGACAGACAGACAGACACAGACAGAGAGAGAGAAGGATTAGAATACAATTTAGAGTCTAGACCTTGTTGCCTCTCTGCAGAATGTGCAGACCTGATACTGTATGTAGGGTAGCAGAGAAAGATATCATATGATACCCTCCCTGCCAGTGGCCCTGTTTGAAAGCTACCCCTAACATGAAATTTGGCCAGTTCCACCGCAAAGAGGGATGAATCTGAAAAGCAGGGATCAGGCTACGTTTCACAATCACGTCAGCTTCTTTCTGAGTGGATTGTTGGTTGCTTGTGTCTAGTAGGCATTTTCAAGATCCTTTTTGCAGAGGTCTCTCTTTAGCTTAGTCATCTATTTCAGTTTTTACGCATGCTAAATGCACGTGGCCTACTGGTCAATGAGGCCTTTTGTTTGGGAGAGAGTAGGTCTGTGTCCATGAACTATGGTCATGTGTGGGCAAGAAAGCATTTTCAGGGGGCAGAGATAAAGAATTGATTCTAGCACCTTGCCAATCAACCAAGCATGGTCTGTTTATCAAATGTGGAGCTTGTGAAAGCCTAAAGCTGTTATTAGCCTAAAACTAAGGATTGTGTGAATTATTAGCAACTACAAGTCTTTGGTGTATCTTTAACTTAAAAGCAAAAGTAAAGTAAATTGACATGCATGACCCAGAAA
The DNA here is from genome assembly GCF_018296145.1 of Oncorhynchus tshawytscha. Lineage (NCBI taxonomy): Eukaryota > Metazoa > Chordata > Actinopteri > Salmoniformes > Salmonidae > Oncorhynchus > Oncorhynchus tshawytscha. The sequence goes on from NC_056429.1 coordinate 11,997,450, forward strand.
CACTACCACAAATGCACACACACACACACACACACACACACACAAACATAACCTCACTAATATTTTTCTCAATGGCTTAAAGCTGCTTCAGAAGTTTAATAATTAAAGAGGAAAACGCCATCAGTACTTTTAGGGACATATGCAGACAGATTAGCCCTATGGGCGTCACTGGGCAACGCACATATCATGGCTGCAACCATGGCATCTAATTAATTCACACCTTACCCACTTCACCTGTCTGTTAATCAAAGGACCCAGTAATGTTTGCAGTCCAGTTTTGTAGTCCAGGCACTGAGGAGAGGGTATGAAAAGGCAGTGGAAACTCCTCATTAACATTTCAGAAGTGAGAACCATTCAGTGAAAGCCAATGTTCCATCAGGTGACAGGAGAACAGCATCACGTTTCTGACATTACATGTTTGAACTGTGCTGTATAAAGTGATACAATTTGGAGCTAAATTATTAAATGAATGAAGTGAGAGCAAAGATCAAAGGTCAAATGGATGAGATGGTTTGTCACCAGGTTTGGGGTGTTCAATTTCACTATAATTCTGTCCATCCAACATATTTATTGAAATTCACTGCATAAGGATCTAATGGAGAATTTCCCAATCCATTTCAGTCAAGGTAAGCGGAAAAATCCTGTTACTTTGTATTTTGAGAGGAACATGCCTTTAACGCCTGTCTTTAAAAGGGATGTTCCACCCATAACTTAACCTAACATGATTTTGCCAAAAGGTTCTTGCTGCTTCTGTTTACATACGGTGCATTCGGAAAGTAATCAGGCCCCTTGACTTTTTCCACATTTTGTTACGTTACAGACTTAATATAAAATTGATTAAATACATATTTTCCTCGCCAATCTACACATGATACCTCATAATGACAAAGCGAAAGTAGGTTTTTAGAAATGTTTGCAAATTTATTCAAAATAAAAAACAAAAATACTTTATTTACATAAGTATGCAGACTCTTTGCTATGAGACTCGAAATTGAGCACACGTGCGTTGTGTTTCCATTGATGATCCTTGAGATGTTTCTACAACTTGATTGGAGTACACCTGTGGTAAATTCAAATGATTTGGAAAGGCACACACCTGTCTATAAGGGCCTGTCATGCTAAACAGTGTCCCCCTGCTAAAAAGTGTCCCCCTCCAGCGTCACAATGAGATTTGATGAGTTCTACTGTAGCTTCTGTTGCTAGGGCTGTTGCTAGAATTTGCAAAATTCTGATAGGATTACGTCATAAACCAAAGAGTCCATTGCTATGCTGGTTGCTTGGCTCTATTTTACCTCATAGCGGTCTCAAAGGAAGGAGAACGCGGGTAGTTCCAGTTCCATTTCCCCTCATAAGTGCTCGCTCATTCCACACAAAATTCTTACCTCAGAATCATTTTCTCCCAGGACAGTGTTTTTCTAGGACACTGCTCTCCTAGGACATTGTTTTTGACAGTGACCACTGTTGATTCAGAGGACCTAAAATACTGGAAAGAGAACACTTTCTTTTCCATATATTTGTCTTTATATAAGAACATATTGTTAAATAGGAAGAAATAATTTAAGCTGTTTTTAGATTGACGTTGCTAGCTACTGTTACTGTACTTATTTACCTCAGCCTGCCTAGTCAGCTAGCTAGCCAGCCAGCCAGTTTGATTTAGCTAATGTTAGCTAGCTAGCTAGCTAGCTTGCACTTCATTGGCATCCCTCGAAGAGATGTTCTTTTATCTTTCTAATCAGGCAAAGTACTATGAAGGCACCACTGATCTCGACAAAAGGTGCAACATTCAGAGAAATTCAGGGTAACGTTCAGCAGTTAACTTCTATTAGATAACTGGACTGATTTAGCTATGTACAACCATTTTCTATCTAGCTAGTTGGTCAACTACATGTTGCTAGCTATATATATATATATATATAGCTAGCAACATGCTATATATATATATATATATATATATATATATATATATATATATATATATATATATATATATATATATATATATAGTTCATTGGAGGCTGCTGAGGGAGGATGGCTCATAATGTCTGAAATGGAGTAAATGGTATGGCATCAAATAACAAGAGAGTGGAAGACAGACAGAGAACGATAGAGAAAGACAGAAGTGCAAATGTACTTAGACTTGAGTATTTCAACAACTCTTCTCTTCCAACTTGATTGGCAAGCATATGTACCTACGGGGGAAGGATGGCCAGCTATACTATACAGGAGGGTGATTTTTACTAAGGAGGAGAAGGAGGCCGTGCTGATCGAGATGCATGCTGGCCATTACGGAGTGAAGCGCATGATTGCCAAATCAGCCTACGCTTCTTCTGACGGGGAATTGTCAAGGAGGTGAACATCTGGGCAATTGAAATAACCTTTTGTTTATCAAACACATTCTATTGAATCTGAAATTATTATGATTTCAATGAATGTCACATCAGAGAGCAAACAATGTTTCAATTTGTCACTTTTTGCCAAAAGGTCAGTACCCTGTCTAGCCTGCAAGAAGTTTGAGAAGGCAAAGACTGTGGCATCAAAGTTGTTTAACCAAGGCACATGATCGGTATGTGTCCCAATTCAAATTGGGACACAAATTTTTTTGACCACAGCAGAGTTCAATATTATAGAATGTGTGTGTGTGTCAGTATCCTTACAAATATGAAAATCGGCATAATGTATGAGACAGATACGGATAAGAATAAAGTAAAGTAATCTTCTTTCTAACACTACAAATGTTAGGGGTGGACCTCATCGGATCCTTCACGAAATACAGAAATGGCAACAGCTGGTGTCTGACCCGACCGATCACTTTACCAAGTGGGTGGAGGCAATACCCATTAACATCAGTAAAGGAAGAGTATGTGTTTAACTCTAAATTCCATTCCGTAACCCATTAAAAAGGGTGCTTGGAACCAAAAATAGATTCTCATTTTGTATGATACCCATCAAGGACAAGACTGGTAAGACCACCTCCAAGGCGATGATGGACATCTTCAACACCCACGGTTCTCCTGAGATCATCATGAGTGACGAGATAATGAACGCTGGAACAAGGCACACACCTGTCTATATAAGGCCCCACAGTGAACAGTGCATGTCAGAGGAAAAACCAAGCCATGCCATAGAGCTCCGGGACAGGATCGTGTCGAGGCACAGATCTGGGAAAGCGTGCCAAACAATGTCTGCAGCATTGAAGGTCCCCAAGAATAAAGTGGAACCAACAAGACTCTTATTAGAGCTGTCTGCCCAGTCAAACTGAGCAATCGGGGTAGAAGGTCATTGGTGAGGGAGTGGACCAAGAACCCAATGGTCACTCTGACAGAGCTTCAGAGTTCCTATGTGCAGATGGGAGAACCTTCTAGAAGGACAACCATCTCTGCAGCACTCCACCAATCAGGCATTTATGGTAGAGTGGCCAGACGGAAGCCACTCCTCAGTAAAAGGCTCATGACAGCCAGCTTGGAGTTTGCCAAAACGCACCTAAAGAACGCAGGCCTTGATCTGATAAAAAAAAAGATTGAACTCTTTGGCCTGAATGCCAAGAGTCACATCTGGATGAAACTTGGCACCATCCCTACGGTGAGACATGGTGGTGGCAGCATCGTGCTGTGGGGATGTTTTTCAGTGGCAGGATCGAAGGAAAGATGAATGGAGCAAAGTACAGAGAGATCCTTGACGAAAGCACTCCAGAGTGCTCAGGACCTCAGACTGGGGCGAATGTTCACCTTCCAACAAGGCAACAACCCTAAACATACAGCCAAGGCACTGCAGGAGTGGCTTCGGGACAAGTCTCTAAATGTCCTTGAGTGCCCCAGACAGAGTCCGGACTTGAACCCGATCGAACTTCTCTGGAGAGATGTGAAAATAGCTGTGCAGTGACGCTCCCCATCCAACCTGACAGAGCTTGAGAGGACCTGCAGAGAGGAATGGGAGAAACTCCCCAAATACAGATGTACCAAGCTTGTAGTGTCATACCTGTCACTTTCTGACCTTTATTTCCTTTGTTTTTTATTTATTTAGTTTGGTCAGGGCGTGAGTTGGGGTGGGCAGTTTGTGTGTTTTTCTATATTGGGGTTTTGAGTTCAGCCTAGTATGGTTCTCAATCAGAGGCAGGTGTCGTTAGTTGTCTCTGATTGAGAATCATACCTAGGTAGCCTGGGTTTCACTTTTGAGTTGTGGGTGTTTGTTTCCGTGTGTGTGTTTGTTGCCACACGCTACTGGTTCGGTTTCGTTCATGTTCACGTTTATTGTTTTGTATTTTCATAGTGTTCCGTTTATATCTTAAAATAAACGTTATGGACACTTACCACGCTGTACATTGGTCCTCCGATCCTTCTCGCTTCTCCTCAGAGAGGGGATGCCGTTACAATACCCAAGAAGACTTGAGGCTGTAATCGCTACCAAAGGTGCTTCAACAAAGTACTGAGTAAAGGGTCTGAATACTTATGTAAATGTAATATTTCATTTTTTAAATTTTGCAAAACATTTCTGAAAACCCATAATGGCAAAGCAAAAACAGGTTATTGTGTGTGGTATGATGAGGGGGAAAGAAATATTTAATACATTTTAGAGCAATGCTGTAACGTAACAACATGTGGAAAAAGTCAAGGGGTCTGAATACTTTCCGGATGCACTGTAGTACACAGTAGGCTACTTTAGAAGAAATGTCTGTGCATCCAAATGTTCTACTGTATTTTAGGGAAAATATACCAATGTCATTTACTTTTATTCATCCTTTTTTCAAAAATAATGAAATATGATTTGCAGTGTTGGAAGAAATCAAATATGTTCAACTCACAAGATGCTGGCAAGTATAATGTGATACTGCCAACTTGTGGTCATTGTAGAACACAACACCTGTAATCTATCTCGAAACGTGTTTAGGTTTTTTGCAAGAGCTCTAGGCCAGAATTGACATTATAATGGAATACATTCGAGGCTCTGAATATATCCTAGAAGAAAAAAGTAACATGCATGAACAATGAAGAGAGATACCGGTAAAGTACATATGAACTTTACCGGTGTGGTAGATTGTTTTACTACATTTTAAACCAAGTATACTCAGTACACTGCTTCTATTGCACGATAGTATATACAAGGGCACACTTCTGGAGAAGTTTGGCGAAGCGGTGGCTGTGTCCTTTGAAGCCCTAAAAATACCTCACTTTCAGCTTCACCCCACACTGACACATTTGGTGGAGAATGCAGGCCCAACACTACAGGACATGAGAACAAAAACACTTACGGAGGTTCCCCCATTACAGTGATCAAGGACCCTAAAAGAGTCATTAAGGGGGTTCTCCTTACCTGATGATGACCAGTCGTATGTGGTGAGAACTTCACAATGCTGCCTGGGAGGAGGAACAGGCCCAACAACTGAAGCAACAGGGAGCCACCCTTTTCATGTGCTGCCTGCAGAAGAGATTAGGCAGTTTAACTTTTCATTCATCTTTTGACCTTTTCATTTGTATTCAGGTACTTTTATTTTCCATGTTTGAGATGTTGTAATATATATAATATATACAATTGAGATTTAAAATGTAGATTTTTTGGGATGAGTTGGAAAAGCAGCCATCAAGTGCTCAGCATATGTGGGAACTCCTTCAACACTTTTGGAAAAGCATTCCAGGTGAAGCTGGTTGAGAGAATGCCAAGAGTGTGCAAAGCTGTCATCAAGGCAAAGGGTGGCTATTAGAAGAATCTCAAATATATAAAATATATTTGGATTTGTTTAACACTTTTTGGTTAATACATGATTCCATGTGTGTTATTTCATAGTGTTGATGTCTTCACTATTATTCTACAATGGAGAAAATAAAGAAAAACCCTTGAATGAGTAGGTATCCTAAAACTTTTGATAGGGAGTGTACATAACACAGTATAACATAGTGGTGTCCTCCTATAGCCTTTTTCAGACTCCACCATACCCCCAGTGACCTTCACCATACCCCCAGTGACCTTCACCATACCTCCAGTGACCTTCACCATACCTCCAGTGACCTTCACCATACTCCCATTGACCCTTCACATCAATGTAGCCTTCCTGCAGAAGCCCCTTTCCTCCTGAGCAAAATACCCATGACACCCAACAGACAGGTGATCACCCACTGGGTGTGAGCATATGAGACCCTAAAATGCACACATTGCAGCCTCCATCCTTCTCACCCATTGGCCTTACACCATTGGAAATGAAAACATGATATGCTCTATCAGTCAATGTTAATGGAAAAACTATTCTATCATGTCAATAGATCACAACTTTTTTTGTGAAAGTTTCAGTGAGTCTCTCTATAGGCCATACCTATAACACCCTTCCTACGTACGTTTATTTATAGCTGTGTCACGTTTTAATTTTAGGACATTTCTTTGTGTAGCTAGTTGCTGTAGAAAAGAAACTCTGTTCTGTGAAAACATTAATTGGCGGCCCCTTTAAGAGTTTAGTCGCTGACATTGACGAAATTTCCTGGTAGCGTGAACGCCTCATTCACTGTAAGGCTCCAACATACATTTTAAACAGGGTATTGTTGTCGAATGAGTTCATAAAACTCGTAGAACGCAGCGGGACGTCATCGCACCCCCACCCTTTTTTTGTGTGGACCTCTTGCATTGTTTGCCATAAGATAATTTTATTTATGGAGTTCAATGTAAATACTTGGGCGTGAGCCGGGCGGACCAACGGAGGGTTTCTTTGAAACAAGGTGGCAGGTGGGAAAAGGCGACCTACGGAGTAACGATAGCGTTAATGAAACTTTGTTACCGATTTCGTTATGGGTAAGAAACTTTCTGACCGCTTCTTATTTATTCAACCCGATAGTTCTAAGTGCAACAGGCATAGTCGTGTCGTGCAATTCATTTAGGTTAATTGCACGACGTTGGTTTAACTTGATATCACGCTCTCATTCTGCACTCATTGGCTACTCTAGATAGAGAACTTGTCAACGTGTCTTCCCCTGACTGCATTTGAAGTTTTTGGATACAATTACAATACATGTTATTTATTTTCATTATGTAGTATTGCCTCTTGTGTTAGCCATCAGTACGACTAAAACTGGATAATTTTGTGTCAGATTTACAATAGTTATACAATGTTCTTCATGATTATCTGGTGAGGTGCAACATTGTTATCGTGAAATGATAGCCTACACGTGTTGTATAAAACCTCACCCAAACGTCTTGCACCGGAACATTCAGATTCTGAGGTGGGCTGGGCATCCTGGGATATCCCAGCTGTCAATAATCCTACCCCCCCTCCATTAATACCATAACACAGTCCATAATATTGTCATCTTATATTAACCCCCTCATGTCTATACACAAGAACAGAAAATAAATAGGGAATTCCATGGCATTACTGAACTGCCCAAACAATTGGAGTGATGGGCTTTCACTAGGGTTGTATTCAATACGTCTTGCAATGGAAACCATTTACAAGGTTTGGGCGGTATCCAGATGATTTTCATACTGTTCCTGTACCATATTGGGGTATATGGCATTACTGGCAGTAAACACAAGGGGCGCTATCTTTCCAAATGTATTATATGTTTTTTTAAATATATGCTAAAAAAGTAATAGCAAATTCCCATAGCGGATGCTAGGTAAACGCTAACAAGCGCACAAACTAAATGCAAGAACAGCCAATCCAGCTCAAATATATACAACTATCTCAACCAAATATATCACTGGATAAAATGTATTTGGCACATCCTAGTTAATTTATTTCATAAGATATTTAGCAAGCAAACAGTGAATTAAGTGTAACTTGATCAACTCTCTTGTGCTGCTCAACAGTGGTTAGTCGCGTCATGGTTGCTCCATGTGCTCTTTGTAAAAGAGCATGCAATGTGACTAGCTCTTGAATTTTGTTGTAAAAAATAGAGGAAAAGAGGAAATTCACTTAAGTTACACCTCTGAAGAATGACGAAGTCTACTTATACATATTCACAAATTCGGTGTGGGAGTTTCCATGTGGAGTTGATAAACATCGACAAATAGGGCATTGACAGCTGTCAGTGTAGCTAGCTAGCATGCTAACCTGATCTACATAGCTAGCTATCTTGCTAACCTTATCTAGCTAGCTAATGTTATGTGTTGTTACTGTTTAAAACATAACTATATTCAAAAGATTAGCCAGCTGGCTCTATGGCTGGTTCTGTAGCTGGATTTGCCATAAGCATTGATTTAGGGAACTTCACCACAGATGGATTTGACTTTGCCAACTATTGTTATCTTCAAATTTTTCTTATCTTACATAAATTGCGAATTCAGAATAGAATAGTTAGAATAAGATGCCGCTCCGGTAATATGGATAACTGTTGACAGATACCTGATATGTGTATTTATACATTGTAATGGACAATGGGGCGGCAGGGTAGCCTAGTGGTTGGACTAGTAACCGGAAGGTTGCAAGTTCAAATCCCTGAGCTGACAAGGTACAAATCTGTCGTTCTGCCCTTGAACAGGCAGTTAACCTAGGCCGTCATTGAAAATAAGAATTTGTTCTTAACTAACTTGCCTAGTTAAATAAAGGTAAAATAAAATGGTGCAAATTTTGGTAGGTAGGCTGCTAGCATGCCCCGGTACTACAAAGCCAAGTCAACCCGTGCTCATTGTTCTCATGGGGGAAGTGAAATGTTAGGCTACAATGGCTTTGCTCATGATCTCTTCTTGAATTCTGTTTGTTTTTTTGCGGGAGCCTTTTCATTATCTGGAAGACACTTGGGGTTTATATCTAATGTTACACCAATTAAAGCAGTGAAGCAACTTTAGTGGGCAAAACCATTCATCTTCGGGCGACGGGGGGAGCTCGTTTGCAAAATGCTATCATACCACGCAATTATACCATTTTATAAAATGGTCATATATATAACAGATTAGCTAAAAAAATAAGTGAACATTTACAAATTATCCAATGGATTATGATAATTTTCTGGTATTTTAGTTTGCTCCATGGGTCAGTCGGCCAAGTGGACACAAGGCTGTTTGGCTTATCTCAGTCGTGAAAAGGAATAACTTTGAAGCTCTTTCTGATTAATAAACAATGCCATGCTGGTGGGTGGTAACGTTCAACTAAAACCCAGCCCTGAAATGAAACGTAGACTGAAAAGAATGTGTCACATCATAGGAAAAGACATCTCCTGTGCTACATGCGCAACACAAGTCCTTCTCTCACCCCCCTGCAAATCAGATCACGCCTTCATTCTGCTCCTCCCCACCTATAGGCATAATCTTAAAACAGGAAGCTCCCGTGGTAAGGGCTGTTAACGGTTAGTCTGACCAATCGGAATCTATGCTTCAAGATTATTATTTTTGTGTGTTTTCACCCCTTTTTTTCTCCCCAATTTCGTGATATCCAATCGGTAGTAGTTACAGTCTTGTGTCATCGCTGCAACTCCCGTACGGACTCGGGAGAGGCGAAGGTCGAGAGCCATGCATCCTTCGAAACACAACCCAACCAAGCTGCACTGCTTCTTGACACAATGCCCATCCAACCCGGAAGCCAGCCGCACCAATGTGTCGGAGTCAACACCGTACACCTGGCGACCGTGTCAGCGTGCACTGCGCCCGGCCCACCACAGGAGTCACTAGAGCGCGATGAGACAAGGATATCCCTGCCGGCCGAACCCTCCTTAACCCGGATGACGCTTGGCCAATTGTGTGCAGCCCCATGGGCCTCCCGGTCGGGGCCGGCTGCGACAGAGCCTGGACTCGACCCAGAATCTCTAGTGGCACAGCTACAGTGGGGCAAAAAAGTATTTAGTCAGCCACCAATTGTGCAAGTTCTCCCAGTTAAAAAGATGAGAGGCCTGTAATTTTCATCATAGGTACACTTCAACTATGACAGACAAAATTAGAATATTTTTTCCAGAAAATCACATTGTAGGATTTTGAATGAATTTATTTGCAAATTATGGTGGAAAATAAACTTTTATTGACCAAATACTTATCTCAATACTTTGTTTTATACCTTTTGTTGGCAATGAGAGGTCAAACGTTTTCTGTAAGTCTTCACAAGGTTTTCACACACTGTTGCTGGTATTTTGGCCCATTCCTCCATGCAGATCTCCTCTAGAGCAGTGATGTTTTGGGGCTGTTGCTGGGCAACACAGACTTTCAACTCCCTCCATAGATTTTCTATGGGGTTGAGATCTGGAGACTGGCTAGGCCACTCCAGGACCTTGAAATGCTTCTTACGAAGCCACTCCTTCGTTGCCCGGGCGATGTGTTTGGGATCATTGTCATGCTGAAAGACCCAGCCACGTTTCATCTTCAATGCCCTTGCCGATGGAAGGAGGTTTTCACTCAATCTCACGATATATCTCACGATACATGGCCCCATTCATTCTTTCCTTTAGTCGTCCTGGTCGTCCTGGTCCTTTTGCAGAAAAACAGCCCCAAAGCATGATGTTTCCACCCCCATGCTTCACAGTAGTTATGGTGTTCTTTGGATGCAACATAGCATTCGTTGTCTTCCAAACACGACGAGTTGAGTTTTTAACAAAAAGTTATATTTTGGTTTCATCTGACCATATGACATTCTCCCAATCTTCTTCTGGATCATCCAAATGCTCTCTAGCAAATTTCAGACAGGCCTGGACATGTACTGGCTTAAGCAGGGGGACACGTCTGGCACTGCAAGATTTGAGTCCCTGGCGGCGTAGTGTGTTACTGATGGTAGGCTTTGTTACTTTGGTCCCGGCTCTCTGCAGGTCATGAGGACTGTGCTCTCGTTCTTCGCGGCCGACGGAGTAAGTCATTTTATGCGTGTTAACCCTCGCAAGGCTGCCGGCTCAGACGGCATCCCAAGCTGCATCCTTGGAGCATGTGCAGACCAGCTGGCTGGAGTGTTTATGGACATATTCAATCTCTCCATATGCCAGTCTGTTGTCCCCACTTGCTTTGAGATGTCCAACGTTGTTCCTGTACCCAAGAAAGCAAAGGTAACTGAACTAAATTACTATTGCCCTGTAGCACTCACTCCTGTCATTGAAGTGCTTTGAGAGGCTAGTTAAGTACCATATCAAATTTTATTAGTCACATGCGCCGAATACAACAGGGAAGCACAGCATAGAGCTGTCCAGTGACACAAGCCTACCAGACGAGCTAAACTACTTCTATGCTACATGCATGAGAGCACCAGCTGTTCCGGAATACTGTGTGACCACGTTCCTTGGTGTCCACATCACCAACAAACTAACATGGTCCAAGCACCCCAAGACAGTTGTGAAGAGGGCACGACAAAACCTATTCCCCCCTCAGGAGACTGAAAAGATTTGGCATGGGTCCTCAGATCCTCAAAAGGTTCTACAGCTGCACCATCGAGAGCATCCTGTCTGGTTGCATCACTGCCTTGTATTGCAACTGCTTGGACTCCAACCGCAAGGCACTACAGAGGGTAGTGCGAACGGCCCGGGAACATCGCTGGGGCCAAGCTTCCTGCCATCCAGGACCTCTTTACCAGGCGGGGTTAGAGGAAAGCCCTAAAAATTGTCAAAGACCCCAGTCACCCCAGTCATAGACTGTTCTCTCTGCTGCCGCACGGCAAGCGGTACCGGAGCGCCAAGTCTAGGTCCAAGGGGCTTCTAAACAGCTTCTACCCCCAAGCCATAAGGCTCCTGAACGTCTAGTCAAATGGCTACCCAGACTATTTGCATTGCCCCTTTTTACACCACTGCTACTCTGTCATCTATGCGTAGTCACTTTGTAAGTATTTCAATGTAAGGTGAAATTTTATTCGTCACATGTTGTATTTGGCGCATGTGACTAATAAAATGTTATTTGATTCAGGCGCAACAGTGCCTCTTCAACCTCAGGAGGCTGAAGAAATTCAACTTGGCCCCTAAGACTCTCTCACAAACTTCTACAGATGCACCATTGAGAGCATCCTGTCGGGCTGTATCACTGCCTGGTACAGCAATTGCACTGTCCGCAATGACAGGGCTCTCCAAAGGGTGGTGTGGTCAGCCCAACGCAATACCAGGGCACACAACATTCCCTCCAGGACATATACAGCACCTTGTGTCAAAGGAAGGCCAAGAAGATCATCAAGGACATCAGCCACCTGATCCACGGCCTGTTCACCCAGCTACTATCTAGAAGGCAGTACAATACAGGTGCATAAAGCTGGGACAGAGAGACTGCGAAACAGCTTTAATTTCAAGGCCATCAGACTGTTAAACAGTCATCACTAGCTGGCCACCGCCGAGTATCCTGCCCTGAACCTTAGTCCCTGTTCTAGCCAACTACCATCCGGTACGCCACCCTGTTCAGAGACTGCTGCCGTATGTACATATTCATTAAACACTGGTCACTTTAATAACGTTTACATACTGTTCCACCCACTTTATATGTATATAGTGTATTCTAGTCATGGCTCATCCTATATAATTATATTTATTTTTATGGATTGTGTGTATTGTTTTTATTTATTGCTGCACTGTTGGAGCTAGAAACAAACATTTCTCTGCAACTGTGATAACATCTGAGCCTCTGTGTATGTGACCAATAAATGTTGATTTGATTTGACTTACACAAAGTGGGCAGTTTGGATGTCATTTCAAGCCCAAATATATCATACTTTGACAAACATTATGAATAACTGACTTAAATTGTTGTGCAACAATTTTTGCAAATGTATTACAAGTAAAAAAAACACCTTATTTACATACGTATTCAGACCCTTTGGTATGAGACTTGAAATTGAGCTCGGCTGCATCTCGTTTGCATTGCTCATCCTTGTGACATTTCTACAACTTGATTGGAGGTCCACCTGTGGTAAACTCAATTGATTGGACATGATTTGGAAAGTCACACACCTGTCTATATAAGGTCTTACCGTTGATAGTGCATGTCAGAGCAAAAACCAAGCCACGAGGCCCTTTCCTACCGAGCAACTTGCCATGACTGGCGGGGTTATTTTATTTGTATAATGGAGAGATGTTATTGTATACAAATGTAAGCATAATTTGAAATGATTGTTTTAGTCAAATATTAGGCTTCTTGCGGTCAATTTGCAGTCTAAAATATATTTGGTATGATGTTCTGACCATCCACTGAAGAAATAATTGTCTCACTGCTGAATCTAGTCGATGATCCCTGGCGTAAAAGATTGAGGTTCTTTCTCATTGCTCCATTTACTTTACACAGATGAACACCTTTCTGCTTATGATTTTGTTACAATCTGTAGGGATCAGCTTATGTCAAACCCCTTAACTCAAAAAGATTAATGGTTATATGGTTATTAATGGTTAACCGGAGGAAATAGGTGCGTGACTTGCACAGGCCGATCTTGTCCAACCCACTGATTGTGTTTGTTGATTGATGATCCCTCCCCAGCACCCCACTCCTGTGGGATAATGGACAGGCTGCCACTATAAACCTCTGATAGTATCATTCATTACGACATGAGGCCTGTCGTCCGTGAGCTGGATCTAGAATGAGACGGACTACCCTGGAGCTTTATACACTGGACAAAATTATTAAGGAAACATGTCAAGTTTTTCATGAACTGAAATATAAGATCCCAGAGATTTTCCATAAGGACAAAAAGTATATTTCTCTCATTCTGTATACAAATGAGTTTACTTCCATGTTAGTGAGCATTTCTCCTTTGCCAAGATAATCCATCCACCTGACAGGTGTGGCATATCAAGAAGCTGGTTTAACAGCATGATCATTACACAGGTGTACAGGTGGGGACAATAAAAGGCCACTCTAAAATGTACAGTTTTGTCACACAATACAATGCCACACATGTCTCAAATTTTAGTAGAGCGTGCAATTGGCATGCTGACTGCAGGAATGCCCACCAGAGGTGTTGCCAGAGAATGTAATGGTCATTTCTCTACCATAAGCCACCTCCAATGTCGTTTTAGAGAACTTGGCAGTACGTCCCACTGGCCTCTCAACCACAGACTATGTGTGTGGTGTCTTGTGGGCGAGCGGTTTGCAGGTGTGAATGTTGTGAACAGATTGTCCCATGGTGACGGTGGGGTTATGGTATGGCAGGCATAAGCTATGGACAGCAAACACAATTGCATTTTATCAATGGCAATTTGAATGCACAGAGATACCATGACGAGATGCTGAGGCCCATTGTCTTGCTATTCATCTGCCGCCATGCCATGTTTCAGCATAATGATGCACAAGGATCTATGCACAATTCCTGGAAGCTGAAATTGTCCCAGTTCTTCCATGGCCGGCATTCTCACCCATTAAGCATGTATTGGATGCTCTCGATCGACGTGTACGTCAGAGTGTTTTAGTTTCTGCCAATATCCAGAAATTTCGCACAGCCATTGAAGAGGAGTGGGACAACATTCCAAGGGCCACAATCAACTGCTTGATCAACTCTATACGAAGGAGATGTCGTGCTGCGTGAGGCAAATGGTGGTAACACCAGATACTGGCTGGTTTTCTGATCCAGACCTCTTACTTTTTTTAAAGGTATCTGTGACCAACAGATGCATATCTGTATTCCCAGTCATGTGACATCCATAAATTAGGGCCTAATGAATTTATTTCAATTGACTGATTTCCTTATGATCTGTAACTCCGTTAAATCTTTGACATTGTTGCATGTTTCATTTTATATTTGTATTCAGTTAATTTCCAGAGCAGGCAACACATGTTTGATCCCAGGACATGTTTTATACTATAGGTCAGTCTGTTAGCACTCCTGAGGGCGGGTTCCAATTCTGTACTTCTGATTGGCTTTCTTCTGTGCTCTGGGTGGAAATGCAGGATCTAAGATTTTAATTCCTCCTAAATTTAAACTTGGGATCTAATGTTATAAAGGGCAACTTTTCACCCGTCTCATGATGAATGGGTGCTATGGTGCGATGATGAAATTTGGCTGTGTAGCACATCTCTTTCTCTCTTTTTCGCTTTCTATCTTTTCCACTCCGTCTTTCAGTCTCTTCCCGATCTCGCTGTCTGGGCAGAGGCTAAAGGGTCCAGCTTTCTCTCTTACCTACATACAGTAAAGAGATCATGCAGGGGCGGTCCAGTCCTAAAATGATTGCCTAACTCACCCGCACGCCTTCTGTCACAAGCTCATTGGACTCATACCACTCGGACCCTACTTTAGGAAGCTGGTGCAACATGTATAACCATCCAGTTAAGTTTTGGAGAAAGAATACTTTTTAGAATAGTGGATTCTAGATTACAAGGGGTCAAAGTTAAGAAGGTAGAATATAGACATTTGGCTATCATAATACTGAATGTT